>NW_025963585.1:300000-506626 GCF_910591885.1 Bombus terrestris | reverse complement strand
GGACAACGTGGGACCACGTGGGACAACGTGGGACAACGTGGGACAACGTGGGACAACGTGGGACAACGTGGGACAACGTGGGACATCGTGGGACAACGTGGGACAACGTGGGACACCGTTGGACATCGTTGGACACCGTGGGACACCGTGGGACAACGTGGGACAACGTGGGACAACGTGGGACAACGTGGGACAACGTGGGACAACGTGGGAAACCATGGAACAACGTGGGACAACGTGGGACACCGTTGGACATCGTTGGACAACGTGGGACAACGTGGGACAACGTGGGACAACGTGGGACAACGTGGGACAACGTGGGACACCGTTGGACACCGCTGGACATCGTTGGACACCGTGGGACAACGTGGGACAACGTGGGACAACGTGGGACAACGTGGGACAACGTGGGACAACGTGGGACAACGTGGGACAACGTGGTACAACGTGGGACAACGTGGGACACCGTTGGACAACGTGGGACACCGTTGGACATCGTTGGACACCGTGGGACAACGTGGGACACCGTTGGACATCGTTGGACACCGTGGGACAACGTGGGACAACGTGGGACAACTTGGGACACCGTTGGACACCGTTGGACACCGTTGGACACCGTTGGACAACGTGGGACAACGTGGGACACCGTTGGACACCGTTGGACACCGTTGGACACCGTTGGACATCGTTGGACACCGTGGGACAACGTGGGACATAGTGGGACAACGTGGGAAACCATGGAACAACGTGGGACAACGTGGGACACCGTTGGACATCGTTGGACAACGTGGGACAACGTGGGACAACGTGGGACAACGTGGGACAACGTGGGACAACGTGGGACACCGTTGGACATCGTTGGACAACGTGGGACAACGTGGGACAACGTGGGACAACGTGGGACAACGTGGGACAACGTGGGACAACGTGGGACACCGTTGGACACCGTGGGACACCGTTGGACACCGTTGGACACCGTTGGACATCGTTGGACACCGTGGGACAACGTGGGACAACGTGGGACAACGTGGGACAACGTGGGAAACCATGGAACAACGTGGGACAACGTGGGACACCGTTGGACATCGTTGGACATCGTTGGACACCGTGGGACAACGTGGGACAACGTGGGAAAACGTGGGACAACGTGGGACACCGTTGGACACCGTGGGACAACGTGGGACAACGTGGGACCACGTGGGACAACGTGGGACAACGTGGGACAACGTGGGACAACGTGGGACAACGTGGGACAACGTGGGACACCGTTCGACACCGTTGGACACCGTTGGACACCGTTGGACATCGTTGGACACCGTGGGACAACGTGGGACAACGTGGGACAACGTGGGAAACCATGGAACAACGTGGGACAACGTGGGACACCGTTGGACATCGTTGGACATCGTTGGACACCGTGGGACAACGTGGGACAACGTGGGAAAACGTGGGACAACGTGGGACACCGTTGGACATCGCTGGACACCGTTGGACATCGTTGGACACCGTGGGACAACGTGGGACAACGTGGGACAACGTGGGACAACGTGGGACAACGTGGGACAACGTGGGACAACGTGGGACAGCGTGGGACAACGTGGGACAACGTGGGACAACGTGGGACAACGTGGGACAACGTGGGACATCGTGGGACAACGTGGGACAACGTGGGACAACGTGGGACATCGTTGGACACCGTTGGACACCGTGGGACAACGTGGGACAACGTGGGACCACGTGGGACAACGTGGGACAACGTGGGACAACGTGGGACAACGTGGGACATCGTGGGACAACGTGGGACAACGTGGGACAACGTGGGACAACGTGGGACAACGTGGGACAACGTGGGACAACGTGGGACACCGTTGGACATCGTTGGACACCGTGGGACAACGTGGGACAACGTGGGACAACTTGGGACACCGTTGGACACCGTTGGACACCGTTGGACACCGTTGGACAACGTGGGACAACGTGGGACACCGTTGGACACCGTTGGACACCGTTGGACATCGTTGGACACCGTGGGACAACGTGGGACAACGTGGGACAACGTGGGAAACCATGGAACAACGAGGGACAACGTGGGACACCGTTGGACATCGTTGGACAACGTGGGACAACGTGGGACAACGTGGGACAACGTGGGACAACGTGGGACAACGTGGGACACCGTTGGACATCGTTGGACAACGTGGGACAACGTGGGACAACGTGGGACAACGTGGGACAACGTGGGACAACGTGGGACAACGTGGGACACCGTTGGACACCGTGGGACACCGTTGGACACCGTTGGACACCGTTGGACATCGTTGGACACCGTGGGACAACGTGGGACAACGTGGGACAACGTGGGACAACGTGGGAAACCATGGAACAACGTGGGACAACGTGGGACACCGTAGGACATCGTTGGACATCGTTGGACACCGTGGGACAACGTGGGACAACGTGGGAAAACGTGGGACAACGTGGGACACCGTTGGACACCGTGGGACAACGTGGGACAACGTGGGACCACGTGGGACAACGTGGGACAACGTGGGACAACGTGGGACAACGTGGGACAACGTGGGACAACGTGGGACACCGTTCGACACCGTTGGACACCGTTGGACACCGTTGGACATCGTTGGACATCGTTGGACACCGTGGGACAACGTGGGACAACGTGGGACAACGTGGGAAACCGTGGAACAACGTGGGACAACGTGGGACACCGTTGGACATCGTTGGACATCGTTGGACACCGTGGGACAACGTGGGACAACGTGGGAAAACGTGGGACAACGTGGGACACCGTTGGACATCGCTGGACACCGTTGGACATCGTTGGACACCGTGGGACAACGTGGGACAACGTGGGACAACGTGGGACAACGTGGGACAACGTGGGACAACGTGGGACAACGTGGGACAACGTGGGACAACGTGGGACAACGTGGGACAACGTGGGACAACGTGGGACATCGTGGGACAACGTGGGACAACGTGGGACAACGTGGGACAACGTGGGACATCGTTGGACACCGTTGGACACCGTGGGACAACGTGGGACAACGTGGGACCACGTGGGACAACGTGGGACAACGTGGGACAACGTGGGACAACGTGGGACATCGTGGGACAACGTGGGACAACGTGGGACAACGTGGGACAACGTGGGACAACGTGGGACACCGTTGGACACCGTTGGACACCGTTGGACACCGTTGGACATCGTTGGACACCGTGGGACAACGTGGGACAACGTGGGACAACGTGGGAAACCATGGAACAACGTGGGACAACGTGGGACACCGTTGGACATCGTTGGACATCGTTGGACACCGTGGGACAACGTGGGACAACGTGGGAAAACGTGGGACAACGTGGGACACCGTTGGACATCGCTGGACACCGTTGGACATCGTTGGACACCGTGGGACAACGTGGGACAACGTGGGACAACGTGGGACAACGTGGGACAACGTGGGACAACGTGGGACAACGTGGGACAACGTGGGACAACGTGGGACAACGTGGGACAACGTGGGACAACGTGGGACAACGTGGGACAACGTGGGACAACGTGGGACACCGTTGGACACCGCTGGACACCGTTGGACACCGTTGGACATCGTTGGACACCGTGGGACAACGTGGGACAACGTGGGACAACGTAGGAAACCATGGAACAACGTGGGACAACGTGGGACATCGTGGGACAACGTGGGACAACGTGGGACAACGTGGGAAACCATGGAACAACGTGGGACAACGTGGGACACCGTTGGACATCGTGGGACAACGTGGGACAACGTGGGACAACGTGGGACAACGTGGGACAACGTGGGACAACGTGGGACAACGTGGGACAACGTGGGACAACGTGGGACAACGTGGGACAACGTGGGACAACGTGGGACAACGTGGGACAACGTGGGACAACGTGGGACAACGTGGGACAACGTGGGACAACGTGGGACAACGTGGGACAACGTGGGACAACGTGGGACAACGTGGGACAACGTGGGACAACGTGGGACAACGTGGGAAACCATGGAACAACGTGGGACAACGTGGGACACCGTTGGACATCGTTGGACATCGTTGGACACCGTGGGACAACGTGGGACAACGTGGGAAAACGTGGGACAACGTGGGACACCGTTGGACATCGCTGGACACCGTTGGACATCGTTGGACACCGTGGGACAACGTGGGACAACGTTGGACACCGTGGGACAACGTGGGACAACGTGGGACAACGTGGGAAACCATGGAACAACGTGGGACAACGTGGGACACCGTTGGACATCGTTGGACATCGTTGGACACCGTGGGACACCGTTGGACATCGTGGGACAACGTGGGACAACGTGGGACATCGCTGGACACCGTTGGACATCGCTGGACACCGTTGGACATCGTGGGACAACGTGGGACAACGTGGGACACCGTTGGACACCGTTGGACACCGTTGGACACCGTTGGACATCGTTGGACACCGTGGGACAACGTGGGACAACGTGGGACAACGTGGGAAACCATGGAACAACGTGGGACAACGTGGGACACCGTTGGACATCGTTGGACATCGTTGGACACCGTGGGACAACGTGGGACAACGTGGGAAAACGTGGGACAACGTGGGACACCGTTGGACATCGCTGGACACCGTTGGACATCGCTGGACACCGTTGGACATCGTGGGACAACGTGGGACAACGTGGGACAACGTGGGACAACGTGGGACATCGTTGGACACCGTTGGACACCGTGGGACAACGTGGGACAACGTGGGACAACGTGGGACAACGTGGGACAACGTGGGACAACGTGGGACAACGTGGGACAACGTGGGACAACGTGGGACAACGTGGGACAACGTGGGACAACGTGGGACAACGTGGGACAACGTGGGACATCGTGGGACAACGTGGGACAACGTGGGACAACGTGGGACAACGTGGGACAACGTGGGACACCGTTGGACATCGTTGGACACCGTGGGACAACGTGGGACAACGTGGGACAACGTGGGACACCGTTGGACACCGTTGGACACCGTTGGACACCGTTGGACATCGTTGGACACCGTGGGACAACGTGGGACAACGTGGGACAACGTGGGAAACCATGGAACAACGTGGGACAACGTGGGACACCGTTGGACATCGTTGGACAACGTGGGACAACGTGGGACAACGTGGGACAACGTGGGACAACGTGGGACAACGTGGGACAACGTGGGACACCGTTGGACACCGTGGGACACCGTTGGACACCGTTGGACATCGTTGGACACCGTGGGACAACGTGGGACAACGTGGGACAACGTGGGACAACGTGGGACAACGTGGGACAACGTGGGACAACGTGGGACAACGTGGGACAACGTGGGACAACGTGGGACATCGTGGGACAACGTGGGACAACGTGGGACAACGTGGGACAACGTGGGACACCGTTGGACAACGTGGGACACCGTTGGACATCGTTGGACACCGTGGGACAACGTGGGACAACGTGGGACCACGTGGGACAACGTGGGACAACGTGGGACAACGTGGGACAACGTGGGACAACGTGGGACAACGTGGGACATCGTGGGACAACGTGGGACAACGTGGGACACCGTTGGACATCGTTGGACACCGTGGGACACCGTGGGACAACGTGGGACAACGTGGGACAACGTGGGACAACGTGGGACAACGTGGGACAACGTGGGAAACCATGGAACAACGTGGGACAACGTGGGACACCGTTGGACATCGTTGGACAACGTGGGACAACGTGGGACAACGTGGGACAACGTGGGACAACGTGGGACAACGTGGGACACCGTTGGACACCGCTGGACATCGTTGGACACCGTGGGACAACGTGGGACAACGTGGGACAACGTGGGACAACGTGGGACAACGTGGGACAACGTGGGACAACGTGGGACAACGTGGTACAACGTGGGACAACGTGGGACACCGTTGGACAACGTGGGACACCGTTGGACATCGTTGGACACCGTGGGACAACGTGGGACACCGTTGGACATCGTTGGACACCGTGGGACAACGTGGGACAACGTGGGACAACTTGGGACACCGTTGGACACCGTTGGACACCGTTGGACACCGTTGGACAACGTGGGACAACGTGGGACACCGTTGGACACCGTTGGACACCGTTGGACACCGTTGGACATCGTTGGACACCGTGGGACAACGTGGGACATAGTGGGACAACGTGGGAAACCATGGAACAACGTGGGACAACGTGGGACACCGTTGGACATCGTTGGACAACGTGGGACAACGTGGGACAACGTGGGACAACGTGGGACAACGTGGGACAACGTGGGACACCGTTGGACATCGTTGGACAACGTGGGACAACGTGGGACAACGTGGGACAACGTGGGACAACGTGGGACAACGTGGGACAACGTGGGACACCGTTGGACACCGTGGGACACCGTTGGACACCGTTGGACACCGTTGGACATCGTTGGACACCGTGGGACAACGTGGGACAACGTGGGACAACGTGGGACAACGTGGGAAACCATGGAACAACGTGGGACAACGTGGGACACCGTTGGACATCGTTGGACATCGTTGGACACCGTGGGACAACGTGGGACAACGTGGGAAAACGTGGGACAACGTGGGACACCGTTGGACACCGTGGGACAACGTGGGACAACGTGGGACCACGTGGGACAACGTGGGACAACGTGGGACAACGTGGGACAACGTGGGACAACGTGGGACAACGTGGGACACCGTTCGACACCGTTGGACACCGTTGGACACCGTTGGACATCGTTGGACACCGTGGGACAACGTGGGACAACGTGGGACAACGTGGGAAACCATGGAACAACGTGGGACAACGTGGGACACCGTTGGACATCGTTGGACATCGTTGGACACCGTGGGACAACGTGGGACAACGTGGGAAAACGTGGGACAACGTGGGACACCGTTGGACATCGCTGGACACCGTTGGACATCGTTGGACACCGTGGGACAACGTGGGACAACGTGGGACAACGTGGGACAACGTGGGACAACGTGGGACAACGTGGGACAACGTGGGACAGCGTGGGACAACGTGGGACAAC
This sequence comes from Bombus terrestris, assembly GCF_910591885.1. NCBI lineage: Eukaryota > Metazoa > Arthropoda > Insecta > Hymenoptera > Apidae > Bombus > Bombus terrestris. The sequence continues at coordinate 499,509 of NW_025963585.1, read as the reverse complement.
GTGGGACAACGTGGGACAACGTGGGACAACGTGGGACATCGTGGGACAACGTGGGACAACGTGGGACAACGTGGGACATCGTTGGACACCGTTGGACACCGTGGGACAACGTGGGACAACGTGGGACCACGTGGGACAACGTGGGACAACGTGGGACAACGTGGGACAACGTGGGACATCGTGGGACAACGTGGGACAACGTGGGACAACGTGGGACAACGTGGGACAACGTGGGACACCGTGGGACAACGTGGGACACCGTTGGACATCGTTGGACACCGTGGGACAACGTGGGACAACGTGGGACAACGTGGGACACCGTTGGACACCGTTGGACACCGTTGGACACCGTTGGACAACGTGGGACAACGTGGGACACCGTTGGACACCGTTGGACACCGTTGGACATCGTTGGACACCGTGGGACAACGTGGGACAACGTGGGACAACGTGGGAAACCATGGAACAACGAGGGACAACGTGGGACACCGTTGGACATCGTTGGACAACGTGGGACAACGTGGGACAACGTGGGACAACGTGGGACAACGTGGGACAACGTGGGACACCGTTGGACATCGTTGGACAACGTGGGACAACGTGGGACAACGTGGGACAACGTGGGACAACGTGGGACAACGTGGGACAACGTGGGACACCGTTGGACACCGTGGGACACCGTTGGACACCGTTGGACACCGTTGGACATCGTTGGACACCGTGGGACAACGTGGGACAACGTGGGACAACGTGGGACAACGTGGGAAACCATGGAACAACGTGGGACAACGTGGGACACCGTAGGACATCGTTGGACATCGTTGGACACCGTGGGACAACGTGGGACAACGTGGGAAAACGTGGGACAACGTGGGACACCGTTGGACACCGTGGGACAACGTGGGACAACGTGGGACAACGTGGGACAACGTGGGACAACGTGGGACAACGTGGGACAACGTGGGACAACGTGGGACAACGTGGGACACCGTTCGACACCGTTGGACACCGTTGGACACCGTTGGACACCGTTGGACATCGTTGGACACCGTGGGACAACGTGGGACAACGTGGGACAACGTGGGAAACCATGGAACAACGTGGGACAACGTGGGACACCGTTGGACATCGTTGGACATCGTTGGACACCGTGGGACAACGTGGGACAACGTGGGAAAACGTGGGACAACGTGGGACACCGTTGGACATCGCTGGACACCGTTGGACATCGTTGGACACCGTGGGACAACGTGGGACAACGTGGGACAACGTGGGACAACGTGGGACAACGTGGGACAACGTGGGACAACGTGGGACAACGTGGGACAACGTGGGACAACGTGGGACAACGTGGGACAACGTGGGACATCGTGGGACAACGTGGGACAACGTGGGACAACGTGGGACAACGTGGGACATCGTTGGACACCGTTGGACACCGTGGGACAACGTGGGACAACGTGGGACCACGTGGGACAACGTGGGACAACGTGGGACAACGTGGGACAACGTGGGACATCGTGGGACAACGTGGGACAACGTGGGACAACGTGGGACAACGTGGGACAACGTGGGACACCGTTGGACACCGTTGGACACCGTTGGACACCGTTGGACATCGTTGGACACCGTGGGACAACGTGGGACAACGTGGGACAACGTGGGAAACCATGGAACAACGTGGGACAACGTGGGACACCGTTGGACATCGTTGGACATCGTTGGACACCGTGGGACAACGTGGGACAACGTGGGAAAACGTGGGACAACGTGGGACACCGTTGGACATCGCTGGACACCGTTGGACATCGTTGGACACCGTGGGACAACGTGGGACAACGTGGGACAACGTGGGACAACGTGGGACAACGTGGGACAACGTGGGACAACGTGGGACAACGTGGGACAACGTGGGACAACGTGGGACAACGTGGGACAACGTGGGACAACGTGGGACAACGTGGGACAACGTGGGACACCGTTGGACACCGCTGGACACCGTTGGACACCGTTGGACATCGTTGGACACCGTGGGACAACGTGGGACAACGTGGGACAACGTAGGAAACCATGGAACAACGTGGGACAACGTGGGACATCGTGGGACAACGTGGGACAACGTGGGACAACGTGGGAAACCATGGAACAACGTGGGACAACGTGGGACACCGTTGGACATCGTGGGACAACGTGGGACAACGTGGGACAACGTGGGACAACGTGGGACAACGTGGGACAACGTGGGACAACGTGGGACAACGTGGGACAACGTGGGACAACGTGGGACAACGTGGGACAACGTGGGACAACGTGGGACAACGTGGGACAACGTGGGACAACGTGGGACAACGTGGGACAACGTGGGACAACGTGGGACAACGTGGGACATCGTGGGACAACGTGGGACAACGTGGGACAACGTGGGACAACGTGGGAAACCATGGAACAACGTGGGACAACGTGGGACACCGTTGGACATCGTTGGACATCGTTGGACACCGTGGGACAACGTGGGACAACGTGGGAAAACGTGGGACAACGTGGGACACCGTTGGACATCGCTGGACACCGTTGGACATCGTTGGACACCGTGGGACAACGTGGGACAACGTGGGACAACGTGGGACAACGTGGGACAACGTGGGACAACGTGGGACAACGTGGGACAACGTGGGACAACGTGGGACAACGTGGGACAACGTGGGACAACGTGGGACATCGTGGGACAACGTGGGACAACGTGGGACAACGTGGGACAACGTGGGACATCGTTGGACACCGTTGGACACCGTGGGACAACGTGGGACAACGTGGGACCACGTGGGACAACGTGGGACAACGTGGGACAACGTGGGACAACGTGGGACATCGTGGGACAACGTGGGACAACGTGGGACAACGTGGGACAACGTGGGACAACGTGGGACACCGTTGGACACCGTTGGACACCGTTGGACACCGTTGGACATCGTTGGACACCGTGGGACAACGTGGGACAACGTGGGACAACGTGGGAAACCATGGAACAACGTGGGACAACGTGGGACACCGTTGGACATCGTTGGACATCGTTGGACATCGTTGGACACCGTGGGACAACGTGGGACAACGTGGGAAAACGTGGGACAACGTGGGACACCGTTGGACATCGCTGGACACCGTTGGACATCGTTGGACACCGTGGGACAACGTGGGACAACGTGGGACAACGTGGGACAACGTGGGACAACGTGGGACAAAGTGGGACAACGTGGGACAACGTGGGACAACGTGGGACAACGTGGGACAACGTGGGACAACGTGGGACAACGTGGGACAACGTGGGACAACGTGGGACAACGTGGGACATCGTGGGACAACGTGGGACAACGTGGGACAACGTGGGACAACGTGGGAAACCATGGAACAACGTGGGACAACGTGGGACACCGTTGGACATCGTTGGACATCGTTGGACACCGTGGGACAACGTGGGACAACGTGGGAAAACGTGGGACAACGTGGGACACCGTTGGACATCGCTGGACACCGTTGGACATCGTTGGACACCGTGGGACAACGTGGGACAACGTGGGACAACGTGGGACAACGTGGGACAACGTGGGACAACGTGGGACAACGTGGGACAACGTGGGACAACGTGGGACAACGTGGGACAACGTGGGACAACGTGGGACATCGTGGGACAACGTGGGACGTCGTGGGACAACGTGGGACAACGTAGGAAAACGTGGGACAACGTGGGACACCGTTGGACATCGCTGGACACCGTTGGACATCGTTGGACACCGTGGGACAACGTGGGACAACGTGGGACAACGTGGGACAACGTGGGACAATGTGGGACAACGTGGGACAACGTGGGACACCGTTGGACACCGTTGGACACCGTTGGACACCGTTGGACATCGTTGGACACCGTGGGACAACGTGGGACAACGTGGGACAACGTGGGAAACCATGGAACAACGTGGGACAACGTGGGACACCGTTGGACATCGTTGGACATCGTTGGACACCGTGGGACAACGTGGGACAACGTAGGAAAACGTGGGACAACGTGGGACACCGTTGGACATCGCTGGACACCGTTGGACATCGTTGGACACCGTGGGACAACGTGGGACAACGTGGGACAACGTGGGACAACGTGGGACAATGTGGGACAACGTGGGACAACGTGGGACACCGTTGGACACCGTTGGACACCGTTGGACACCGTTGGACATCGTTGGACACCGTGGGACAACGTGGGACAACGTGGGACAACGTGGGAAACCATGGAACAACGTGGGACAACGTGGGACAACGTGGGACAATGTGGGACAACGTGGGACAACGTGGGACAACGTGGGAAAACGTGGGACAACGTGGGACACCGTTGGACATCGCTGGACACCGTTGGACATCGTTGGACACCGTGGGACAACGTGGGGCAACGTGGGACAACGTGGGACAACGTAGGACAACGTGGGACAACGTGGGACAACGTGGGACAACGTGGGACAACGTGGGACAACGTGGGACAATGTGGGACAACGTGGGACATCGTGGGACAACGTGGGACAACGTGGGACAACGTGGGACAACGTGGGACATCGTTGGACACCGTTGGACACCGTGGGACAACGTGGGACAACGTGGGACAACGTGGGACAACGTGGGACAACGTGGGACAACGTGGGACAACGTGGGACAACGTGGGACAACGTGGGACAACGTGGGACAACGTGGGAAACCATGGAACAACGTGGGACAACGTGGGACACCGTTGGACATCGTTGGACATCGTTGGACACCGTGGGACAACGTGGGACAACGTGGGAAAACGTGGGACAACGTGGGACACCGTTGGACATCGCTGGACACCGTTGGACATCGTTGGACACCGTGGGACAACGTGGGACAACGTGGGACAACGTGGGACAGCGTGGGACAACGTGGGACAACGTGGGACAACGTGGGACAACGTGGGACAACGTGGGACATCGTGGGACAACGTGGGACAACGTGGGACAACGTGGGACATCGTGGGACAACGTGGGACAACGTGGGACAACGTGGGACAACGTGGGACATCGTTGGACACCGTTGGACACCGTGGGACAACGTGGGACAACGTGGGACCACGTGGGACAACGTGGGACAACGTGGGACAACGTGGGACAACGTGGGACATCGTGGGACAACGTGGGACAACGTGGGACAACGTGGGAAACCATGGAACAACGTGGGACAACGTGGGACATCGTGGGACAACGTGGGACAACGTGGGACAACGTGGGACACCGTTGGACACCGTTGGACACCGTTGGACACCGTTGGACATCGTTGGACACCGTGGGACAACGTGGGACAACGTGGGACAACGTGGGACACCGTTGGACACCGTTGGACACCGTTGGACACCGTTGGACATCGTTGGACACCGTGGGACAACGTGGGACAACGTGGGACAACGTGGGACAACGTGGGACAACGTGGGACATCGTTGGACAACGTGGGACAACGTGGGACAACGTGGGACAACGTGGGACAACGTGGGACAACGTGGGACACCGTTGGACACCGCTGGACATCGTTGGACACCGTGGGACAACGTGGGACAACGTGGGACAACGTGGGACAACGTGGGACAACGTGGGACAACGTGGGACAACGTGGGACAACGTGGGACAACGTGGGACAACGTGGGACACCGTTGGACAACGGGGGACACCGTTGGACATCGTTGGACACCGTGGGACAACGTGGGACACCGTTGGACATCGTTGGACACCGTGGGACAACGTGGGACAACGTGGGACAACTTGGGACACCGTTGGACACCGTTGGACACCGTTGGACACCGTTGGACAACGTGGGACAACGTGGGACACCGTTGGACACCGTTGGACACCGTTGGACACCGTTGGACATCGTTGGACACCGTGGGACAACGTGGGACAAAGTGGGACAACGTGGGAAACCATGGAACAACGTGGGACAACGTGGGACACCGTTGGACATCGTTGGACAACGTGGGACAACGTGGGACAACGTGGGACAACGTGGGACAACGTGGGACAACGTGGGACACCGTTGGACATCGTTGGACAACGTGGGACAACGTGGGACAACGTGGGACAACGTGGGACAACGTGGGACAACGTGGGACAACGTGGGACACCGTTGGACACCGTGGGACACCGTTGGACACCGTTGGACACCGTTGGACATCGTTGGACACCGTGGGACAACGTGGGACAACGTGGGACAACGTGGGACAACGTGGGAAACCATGGAACAACGTGGGACAACGTGGGACCACGTGGGACAACGTGGGACAACGTGGGACAACGTGGGACAACGTGGGACATCGTGGGACAACGTGGGACAACGTGGGACAACGTGGGAAACCATGGAACAACGTGGGACAACGTGGGACATCGTGGGACAACGTGGGACAACGTGGGACAACGTGGGACACCGTTGGACACCGTTGGACACCGTTGGACACCGTTGGACATCGTTGGACACCGTGGGACAACGTGGGACAACGTGGGACAACGTGGGACACCGTTGGACACCGTTGGACACCGTTGGACAACGTGGGACAACGTGGGAAAACGTGGGACAACGTGGGACACCGTTGGACACCGTGGGACAACGTGGGACAACGTGGGACCACGTGGGACAACGTGGGACAACGTGGGACAACGTGGGACACCGTTGGACATCGTTGGACACCGTGGGACACCGTGGGACAACGTGGGACAACGTGGGACAACGTGGGACAACGTGGGACAACGTGGGACAACGTGGGACAACGTGGGACAACGTGGGACAACGTGGGACAACGTGGGACAACGTGGGACACCGTTGGACACCGTGGGACACCGTTGGACACCGTTGGACATCGTTGGACACCGTGGGACAACGTGGGACAACGTGGGACAACGTGGGACAACGTGGGACAACGTGGGACAACGTGGGACAACGTGGGACAACGTGGGACAACGTGGGACAACGTGGGACATCGTGGGACAACGTGGGACAACGTGGGACAACGTGGGACAACGTGGGACACCGTTGGACAACGTGGGACACCGTTGGACATCGTTGGACACCGTGGGACAACGTGGGACAACGTGGGACCACGTGGGACAACGTGGGACAACGTGGGACAACGTGGGACAACGTGGGACAACGTGGGACAACGTGGGACATCGTGGGACAACGTGGGACAACGTGGGACACCGTTGGACATCGTTGGACACCGTGGGACACCGTGGGACAACGTGGGACAACGTGGGACAACGTGGGACAACGTGGGACAACGTGGGACAACGTGGGAAACCATGGAACAACGTGGGACAACGTGGGACACCGTTGGACATCGTTGGACAACGTGGGACAACGTGGGACAACGTGGGACAACGTGGGACAACGTGGGACAACGTGGGACACCGTTGGACACCGCTGGACACCGTTGGACACCGTGGGACAACGTGGGACAACGTGGGACAACGTGGGACAACGTTGGACAACGTGGGACAACGTGGGACAACGTGGGACAACGTGGTACAACGTGGGACAACGTGGGACACCGTTGGACAACGTGGGACACCGTTGGACATCGTTGGACACCGTGGGACAACGTGGGACACCGTTGGACATCGTTGGACACCGTGGGACAACGTGGGACAACGTGGGACAACTTGGGACACCGTTGGACACCGTTGGACACCGTTGGACACCGTTGGACAACGTGGGACAACGTGGGACACCGTTGGACACCGTTGGACACCGTTGGACACCGTTGGACATCGTTGGACACCGTGGGACAACGTGGGACAAAGTGGGACAACGTGGGAAACCATGGAACAACGTGGGACAACGTGGGACACCGTTGGACATCGTTGGACAACGTGGGACAACGTGGGACAACGTGGGACAACGTGGGACAACGTGGGACAACGTGGGACACCGTTGGACATCGTTGGACAACGTGGGACAACGTGGGACAACGTGGGACAACGTGGGACAACGTGGGACAACGTGGGACAACGTGGGACACCGTTGGACACCGTGGGACACCGTTGGACACCGTTGGACACCGTTGGACATCGTTGGACACCGTGGGACAACGTGGGACAACGTGGGACAACGTGGGACAACGTGGGAAACCATGGAACAACGTGGGACAACGTGGGACACCGTTGGACATCGTTGGACATCGTTGGACACCGTGGGACAACGTGGGACAACGTGGGAAAACGTGGGACAACGTGGGACACCGTTGGACACCGTGGGACAACGTGGGACAACGTGGGACCACGTGGGACAACGTGGGACAACGTGGGACAACGTGGGACAACGTGGGACAACGTGGGACAACGTGGGACACCGTTCGACACCGTTGGACACCGTTGGACACCGTTGGACATCGTTGGACACCGTGGGACAACGTGGGACAACGTGGGACAACGTGGGAAACCATGGAACAACGTGGGACAACGTGGGACACCGTTGGACATCGTTGGACATCGTTGGACACCGTGGGACAACGTGGGACAACGTGGGAAAACGTGGGACAACGTGGGACACCGTTGGACATCGCTGGACACCGTTGGACATCGTTGGACACCGTGGGACAACGTGGGACAACGTGGGACAACGTGGGACAACGTGGGACAACGTGGGACAACGTGGGACAACGTGGGACAGCGTGGGACAACGTGGGACAACGTGGGACAACGTGGGACAACGTGGGACAACGTGGGACATCGTGGGACAACGTGGGACAACGTGGGACAACGTGGGACATCGTTGGACACCGTTGGACACCGTGGGACAACGTGGGACAACGTGGGACCACGTGGGACAACGTGGGACAACGTGGGACAACGTGGGACAACGTGGGACATCGTGGGACAACGTGGGACAACGTGGGACAACGTGGGACAACGTGGGACAACGTGGGACACCGTGGGACAACGTGGGACACCGTTGGACATCGTTGGACACCGTGGGACAACGTGGGACAACGTGGGACAACTTGGGACACCGTTGGACACCGTTGGACACCGTTGGACACCGTTGGACAACGTGGGACAACGTGGGACACCGTTGGACACCGTTGGACACCGTTGGACATCGTTGGACACCGTGGGACAACGTGGGACAACGTGGGACAACGTGGGAAACCATGGAACAACGTGGGACAACGTGGGACACCGTTGGACATCGTTGGACAACGTGGGACAACGTGGGACAACGTGGGACAACGTGGGACAACGTGGGACAACGTGGGACACCGTTGGACATCGTTGGACAACGTGGGACAACGTGGGACAACGTGGGACAACGTGGGACAACGTGGGACAACGTGGGACAACGTGGGACACCGTTGGACACCGTGGGACACCGTTGGACACCGTTGGACACCGTTGGACATCGTTGGACACCGTGGGACAACGTGGGACAACGTGGGACAACGTGGGACAACGTGGGAAACCATGGAACAACGTGGGACAACGTGGGACACCGTAGGACATCGTTGGACATCGTTGGACACCGTGGGACAACGTGGGACAACGTGGGAAAACGTGGGACAACGTGGGACACCGTTGGTCACCGTGGGACAACGTGGGACAACGTGGGACCACGTGGGACAACGTGGGACAACGTGGGACAACGTGGGACAACGTGGGACAACGTGGGACAACGTGGGACACCGTTCGACACCGTTGGACACCGTTGGACACCGTTGGACATCGTTGGACACCGTGGGACAACGTGGGACAACGTGGGACAACGTGGGAAACCATGGAACAACGTGGGACAACGTGGGACACCGTTGGACATCGTTGGACATCGTTGGACACCGTGGGACAACGTGGGACAACGTGGGAAAACGTGGGACAACGTGGGACACCGTTGGACATCGCTGGACACCGTTGGACATCGTTGGACACCGTGGGACAACGTGGGACAACGTGGGACAACGTGGGACAACGTGGGACAACGTGGGACAACGTGGGACAACGTGGGACAACGTGGGACAACGTGGGACAACGTGGGACAACGTGGGACAACGTGGGACATCGTGGGACAACGTGGGACAACGTGGGACAACGTGGGACAACGTGGGACATCGTTGGACACCGTTGGACACCGTGGGACAACGTGGGACAACGTGGGACCACGTGGGACAACGTGGGACAACGTGGGACAACGTGGGACAACGTGGGACATCGTGGGACAACGTGGGACAACGTGGGACAACGTGGGACAACGTGGGACAACGTGGGACACCGTTGGACACCGTTGGACACCGTTGGACACCGTTGGACATCGTTGGACACCGTGGGACAACGTGGGACAACGTGGGACAACGTGGGAAACCATGGAACAACGTGGGACAACGTGGGACACCGTTGGACATCGTTGGACATCGTTGGACACCGTGGGACAACGTGGGACAACGTGGGAAAACGTGGGACAACGTGGGACACCGTTGGACATCGCTGGACACCGTTGGACATCGTTGGACACCGTGGGACAACGTGGGACAACGTGGGACAACGTGGGACAACGTGGGACAACGTGGGACAACGTGGGACAACGTGGGACAACGTGGGACAACGTGGGACAACGTGGGACAACGTGGGACAACGTGGGACAACGTGGGACAACGTGGGACACCGTTGGACACCGCTGGACACCGTTGGACACCGTTGGACATCGTTGGACACCGTGGGACAACGTGGGACAACGTGGGACAACGTAGGAAACCATGGAACAACGTGGGACAACGTGGGACACCGTGGGACAACGTGGGACAACGTGGGACAACGTGGGAAACCATGGAACAACGTGGGACAACGTGGGACACCGTTGGACATCGTGGGACAACGTGGGACAACGTGGGACAACGTGGGACAACGTGGGACAACGTGGGACAACGTGGGACAACGTGGGACAACGTGGGACAACGTGGGACAACGTGGGACAACGTGGGACAACGTGGGACAACGTGGGACAACGTGGGACAACGTGGGACAACGTGGGACAACGTGGGACAACGTGGGACAACGTGGGACAACGTGGGACATCGTGGGACAACGTGGGACAACGTGGGACAACGTGGGACAACGTGGGAAACCATGGAACAACGTGGGACAACGTGGGACACCGTTGGACATCGTTGGACATCGTTGGACACCGTGGGACAACGTGGGACAACGTGGGAAAACGTGGGACAACGTGGGACACCGTTGGACATCGCTGGACACCGTTGGACATCGTTGGACACCGTGGGACAACGTGGGACAACGTGGGACAACGTGGGACAACGTGGGACAACGTGGGACAACGTGGGACAACGTGGGACAACGTGGGACAACGTGGGACAACGTGGGACAACGTGGGACAACGTGGGACATCGTGGGACAACGTGGGACAACGTGGGACAACGTGGGACAACGTGGGACATCGTTGGACACCGTTGGACACCGTGGGACAACGTGGGACAACGTGGGACCACGTGGGACAACGTGGGACAACGTGGGACAACGTGGGACAACGTGGGACATCGTGGGACAACGTGGGACAACGTGGGACAACGTGGGACAACGTGGGACAACGTGGGACACCGTTGGACACCGTTGGACACCGTTGGACACCGTTGGACATCGTTGGACACCGTGGGACAACGTGGGACAACGTGGGACAACGTGGGAAACCATGGAACAACGTGGGACAACGTGGGACACCGTTGGACATCGTTGGACATCGTTGGACATCGTTGGACACCGTGGGACAACGTGGGACAACGTGGGAAAACGTGGGACAACGTGGGACACCGTTGGACATCGCTGGACACCGTTGGACATCGTTGGACACCGTGGGACAACGTGGGACAACGTGGGACAACGTGGGACAACGTGGGACAACGTGGGACAACGTGGGACAACGTGGGACAACGTGGGACAACGTGGGACAACGTGGGACAACGTGGGACAACGTGGGACAACGTGGGACAACGTGGGACAACGTGGGACAACGTGGGACATCGTGGGACAACGTGGGACAACGTGGGACAACGTGGGACAACGTGGGAAACCATGGAACAACGTGGGACAACGTGGGACACCGTTGGACATCGTTGGACATCGTTGGACACCGTGGGACAACGTGGGACAACGTGGGACAACGTGGGACAACGTGGGACACCGTTGGACATCGCTGGACACCGTTGGACATCGTTGGACACCGTGGGACAACGTGGGACAACGTGGGACAACGTGGGACAACGTGGGACAACGTGGGACAACGTGGGACAACGTGGGACAACGTGGGACAACGTGGGACAACGTGGGACAACGTGGGACAACGTGGGACAACGTGGGACATCGTGGGACAACGTGGGACGACGTGGGACAACGTGGGACAACGTAGGAAAACGTGGGACAACGTGGGACACCGTTGGACATCGCTGGACACCGTTGGACATCGTTGGACACCGTGGGACAACGTGGGACAACGTGGGACAACGTGGGACAACGTGGGACAATGTGGGACAACGTGGGACAACGTGGGACACCGTTGGACACCGTTGGACACCGTTGGACACCGTTGGACATCGTTGGACACCGTGGGACAACGTGGGACAACGTGGGACAACGTGGGAAACCATGGAACAACGTGGGACAACGTGGGACACCGTTGGACATCGTTGGACATCGTTGGACACCGTGGGACAACGTGGGACAACGTAGGAAAACGTGGGACAACGTGGGACACCGTTGGACATCGCTGGACACCGTTGGACATCGTTGGACACCGTGGGACAACGTGGGACAACGTGGGACAACGTGGGACAACGTGGGACAACGTGGGACAACGTGGGACAACGTGGGACAACGTGGGAAAACGTGGGACAACGTGGGACACCGTTGGACATCGCTGGACACCGTTGGACATCGTTGGACACCGTGGGACAACGTGGGGCAACGTGGGACAACGTGGGACAACGTAGGACAACGTGGGACAACGTGGGACAACGTGGGACAACGTGGGACAACGTGGGACAACGTGGGACAATGTGGGACAACGTGGGACATCGTGGGACAACGTGGGACAACGTGGGACAACGTGGGACAACGTGGGACATCGTTGGACACCTTTGGACACCGTGGGACAACGTGGGACAACGTGGGACAACGTGGGACAACGTGGGACAACGTGGGACAACGTGGGACAACGTGGGACAACGTGGGACAACGTGGGACAACGTGGGACAACGTGGGAAACCATGGAACAACGTGGGACAACGTGGGACACCGTTGGACATCGTTGGACATCGTTGGACACCGTGGGACAACGTGGGACAACGTGGGAAAACGTGGGACAACGTGGGACACCGTTGGACATCGCTGGACACCGTTGGACATCGTTGGACACCGTGGGACAACGTGGGACAACGTGGGACAACGTGGGACAGCGTGGGACAACGTGGGACAACGTGGGACAACGTGGGACAACGTGGGACAACGTGGGACATCGTGGGACAACGTGGGACAACGTGGGACAACGTGGGACATCGTGGGACAACGTGGGACAACGTGGGACAACGTGGGACAACGTGGGACATCGTTGGACACCGTTGGACACCGTGGGACAACGTGGGACAACGTGGGACCACGTGGGACAACGTGGGACAACGTGGGACAACGTGGGACAACGTGGGACATCGTGGGACAACGTGGGACAACGTGGGACAACGTGGGAAACCATGGAACAACGTGGGACAACGTGGGACATCGTGGGACAACGTGGGACAACGTGGGACAACGTGGGACACCGTTGGACACCGTTGGACACCGTTGGACACCGTTGGACATCGTTGGACACCGTGGGACAACGTGGGACAACGTGGGACAACGTGGGACACCGTTGGACACCGTTGGACACCGTTGGACACCGTTGGACATCGTTGGACACCGTGGGACAACGTGGGACAACGTGGGACAACGTGGGAAACCATGGAACAACGTGGGACAACGTGGGACATCGTGGGACAACGTGGGACAACGTGGGACAACGTGGGACACCGTTGGACACCGTTGGACACCGTTGGACACCGTTGGACATCGTTGGACACCGTGGGACAACGTGGGACAACGTGGGACAACGTGGGAAACCATGGAACAACGTGGGACAACGTGGGACACCGTTGGACATCGTTGGACATCGTTGGACACCGTGGGACAACGTGGGACAACGTGGGACAACGTGGGACAACGTGGGACAACGTGGGACAACGTGGGACAACGTGGGACACCGTTGGACAACGTGGGACACCGTTGGACATCGTTGGACACCGTGGGACAACGTGGGACAACGTGGGACAACGTGGGACAACGTGGGACATCGTGGGACAACGTGGGACAACGTGGGACAACGTGGGACAACGTGGGACAACGTGGGACAACGTGGGACAACGTGGGACAACGTGGGACAACGTGGGACAACGTGGGACAACGTGGGACAACGTGGGACAACGTGGGACATCGTGGGACAACGTGGGACAACGTGGGACAACGTGGGACAACGTGGGACAACGTGGGACACCGTTGGACATCGTTGGACACCGTGGGACAACGTGGGACAACGTGGGACAACGTGGGACACCGTTGGACACCGTGGGACACCGTTGGACACCGTTGGACATCGTTGGACAACGTGGGACAACGTGGGAAACCATGGAACAACGTGGGACAACGTGGGACACCGTTGGACATCGTTGGACAACGTGGGACAACGTGGGACAACGTGGGAAACCATGGAACAACGTGGGACAACGTGGGACACCGTTGGACATCGTTGGACAACGTGGGACAACGTGGGACAACGTGGGACAACGTGGGACAACGTGGGACAACGTGGGACAACGTGGGACACCGTTGGACACCGTGGGACACCGTTGGACACCGTTGGACATCGTTGGACACCGTGGGACAACGTGGGACACCGTTGGACATCGTTGGACACCGTGGGACAACGTGGGACAACGTGGGACCACGTGGGACAACGTGGGACAACGTGGGACAACGTGGGACAACGTGGGACAACGTGGGACAACGTGGGACAACGTGGGACACCGTTGGACACCGCTGGACATCGTTGGACACCGTGGGACAACGTGGGACAACGTGGGACAACGTGGGACAACGTGGGACAACGTGGGACAACGTGGGACAACGTGGGACAACGTGGGACAACGTGGGACAACGTGGGACACCGTTGGACATCGTTGGACAACGTGGGACAACGTGGGACAACGTGGGACAACGTGGGACAACGTGGGACAACGTGGGACAACGTGGGACACCGTTGGACACCGTGGGACACCGTTGGACACCGTTGGACACCGTTGGACATCGTTGGACACCGTGGGACAACGTGGGACAACGTGGGACAACGTGGGACAACGTGGGAAACCATGGAACAACGTGGGACAACGTGGGACACCGTTGGACATCGTTGGACATCGTTGGACACCGTGGGACAACGTGGGACAACGTGGGAAAACGTGGGACAACGTGGGACACCGTTGGACACCGTGGGACAACGTGGGACAACGTGGGACCACGTGGGACAACGTGGGACAACGTGGGACAACGTGGGACAACGTGGGACAACGTGGGACAACGTGGGACACCGTTCGACACCGTTGGACACCGTTGGACACCGTTGGACATCGTTGGACACCGTGGGACAACGTGGGACAACGTGGGACAACGTGGGAAACCATGGAACAACGTGGGACAACGTGGGACACCGTTGGACATCGTTGGACATCGTTGGACACCGTGGGACAACGTGGGACAACGTGGGAAAACGTGGGACAACGTGGGACACCGTTGGACATCGCTGGACACCGTTGGACACCGTTGGACACCGTGGGACAACGTGGGACAACGTGGGACAACGTGGGACAACGTGGGACAACGTGGGACAACGTGGGACAACGTGGGACAACGTGGGACAACGTGGGACAACGTGGGACAACGTGGGACAACGTGGGACAACGTGGGACATCGTGGGACAACGTGGGACAACGTGGGACAACGTGGGACATCGTTGGACACCGTTGGACACCGTGGGACAACGTGGGACAACGTGGGACCACGTGGGACAACGTGGGACAACGTGGGACAACGTGGGACAACGTGGGACATCGTGGGACAACGTGGGACAACGTGGGACAACGTGGGACAACGTGGGACAACGTGGGACACCGTGGGACAACGTGGGACACCGTTGGACATCGTTGGACACCGTGGGACAACGTGGGACAACGTGGGACAACTTGGGACACCGTTGGACACCGTTGGACACCGTTGGACACCGTTGGACAACGTGGGACAACGTGGGACACCGTTGGACACCGTTGGACACCGTTGGACATCGTTGGACACCGTGGGACAACGTGGGACAACGTGGGACAACGTGGGAAACCATGGAACAACGTGGGACAACGTGGGACACCGTTGGACATCGTTGGACAACGTGGGACAACGTGGGACAACGTGGGACAACGTGGGACAACGTGGGACAACGTGGGACACCGTTGGACATCGTTGGACAACGTGGGACAACGTGGGACAACGTGGGACAACGTGGGACAACGTGGGACAACGTGGGACAACGTGGGACACCGTTGGACACCGTGGGACACCGTTGGACACCGTTGGACACCGTTGGACATCGTTGGACACCGTGGGACAACGTGGGACAACGTGGGACAACGTGGGACAACGTGGGAAACCATGGAACAACGTGGGACAACGTGGGACACCGTTGGACATCGTTGGACATCGTTGGACACCGTGGGACAACGTGGGACAACGTGGGAAAACGTGGGACAACGTGGGACACCGTTGGACACCGTGGGACAACGTGGGACAACGTGGGACCACGTGGGACAACGTGGGACAACGTGGGACAACGTGGGACAACGTGGGACAACGTGGGACAACGTGGGACACCGTTCGACACCGTTGGACACCGTTGGACACCGTTGGACATCGTTGGACACCGTGGGACAACGTGGGACAACGTGGGAAACCATGGAACAACGTGGGACAACGTGGGACACCGTTGGACATCGTTGGACATCGTTGGACACCGTGGGACAACGTGGGACAACGTGGGAAAACGTGGGACAACGTGGGACACCGTTGGACATCGCTGGACACCGTTGGACATCGTTGGACACCGTGGGACAACGTGGGACAACGTGGGACAACGTGGGACAACGTGGGACAACGTGGGACAACGTGGGACAACGTGGGACAACGTGGGACAACGTGGGACAACGTGGGACAACGTGGGACAACGTGGGACATCGTGGGACAACGTGGGACAACGTGGGACAACGTGGGACAACGTGGGACATCGTTGGACACCGTTGGACACCGTGGGACAACGTGGGACAACGTGCGACCACGTGGGACAACGTGGGACAACGTGGGACAACGTGGGACAACGTGGGACATCGTGGGACAACGTGGGACAACGTGGGACAACGTGGGACAACGTGGGACAACGTGGGACACCGTTGGACACCGTTGGACACCGTTGGACACCGTTGGACATCGTTGGACACCGTGGGACAACGTGGGACAACGTGGGACAACGTGGGAAACCATGGAACAACGTGGGACAACGTGGGACACCGTTGGACATCGTTGGACATCGTTGGACACCGTGGGACAACGTGGGACAACTTGGGAAAACGTGGGACAACGTGGGACACCGTTGGACATCGCTGGACACCGTTGGACATCGTTGGACACCGTGGGACAACGTGGGACAACGTGGGACAACGTGGGACAACGTGGGACAACGTGGGACAACGTGGGACAACGTGGGACAACGTGGGACAACGTGGGACAACGTGGGACAACGTGGGACAACGTGGGACAACGTGGGACAACGTGGGACAACGTGGGACAACGTGGGACACCGTTGGACACCGCTGGACACCGTTGGACACCGTTGGACATCGTTGGACACCGTGGGACAACGTGGGACAACGTGGGACAACGTAGGAAACCATGGAACAACGTGGGACAACGTGGGACACCGTGGGACAACGTGGGACAACGTGGGACAACGTGGGAAACCATGGAACAACGTGGGACAACGTGGGACACCGTTGGACATCGTGGGACAACGTGGGACAACGTGGGACAACGTGGGACAACGTGGGACAACGTGGGACACCGTTGGACACCGTTGGACACCGTTGGACACCGTTGGACATCGTTGGACACCGTGGGACAACGTGGGACAACGTGGGACAACGTGGGAAACCATGGAACAACGTGGGACAACGTGGGACACCGTTGGACATCGTTGGACATCGTTGGACACCGTGGGACAACGTGGGACAACGTAGGAAAACGTGGGACAACGTGGGACACCGTTGGACATCGCTGGACACCGTTGGACATCGTTGGACACCGTGGGACAACGTGGGACAACGTGGGACAACGTGGGACAACGTGGGACAATGTGGGACAACGTGGGACAACGTGGGACAACGTGGGAAAACGTGGGACAACGTGGGACACCGTTGGACATCGCTGGACACCGTTGGACATCGTTGAACACCGTGGGACAATGTGGGGCAACGTGGGACAACGTGGGACAACGTAGGACAACGTGGGACAACGTGGGACAACGTGGGACAACGTGGGACAACGTGGGACAACGTGGGACAATGTGGGACAACGTGGGACATCGTGGGACAACGTGGGACAACGTGGGACAACGTGGGACAACGTGGGACATCGTTGGACACCGTTGGACACCGTGGGACAACGTGGGACAACGTGGGACAACGTGGGACAACGTGGGACAACGTGGGACAACGTGGGACAACGTGGGACAACGTGGGACAACGTGGGACAACGTGGGACAACGTGGGAAACCATGGAACAACGTGGGACAACGTGGGACACCGTTGGACATCGTTGGACATCGTTGGACACCGTGGGACAACGTGGGACAACGTGGGAAAACGTGGGACAACGTGGGACACCGTTGGACATCGCTGGACACCGTTGGACATCGTTGGACACCGTGGGACAACGTGGGACAACGTGGGACAACGTGGGACAGCGTGGGACAACGTGGGACAACGTGGGACAACGTGGGACAACGTGGGACAACGTGGGACATCGTGGGACAACGTGGGACAACGTGGGACAACGTGGGACATCGTTGGACACCGTTGGACACCGTGGGACAACGTGGGACAACGTGGGACAACGTGGGACACCGTTGGACACCGTTGGACACCGTTGGACACCGTTGGACATCGTTGGACACCGTGGGACAACGTGGGACAACGTGGGACAACGTGGGAAACCATGGAACAACGTGGGACAACGTGGGACACCGTTGGACATCGTTGGACATCGTTGGACACCGTGGGACAACGTGGGACAACGTGGGAAAACGTGGGACAACGTGGGACACCGTTGGACATCGCTGGACACCGTTGGACATCGTTGGACACCGTGGGACAACGTGGGACAACGTGGGACAACGTGGGACAACGTGGGACAACGTGGGACAACGTGGGACAACGTGGGACAACGTGGGAAAACGTGGGACAACGTGGGACACCGTTGGACATCGCTGGACACCGTTGGACATCGTTGGACACCGTGGGACAACGTGGGACAACTTGGGACAACGTGGGACAACGTGGGACAACGTGGGACAACGTGGGACAACGTGGGACAACGTGGGACAACGTGGGACAACGTGGGACAACGTGGGACAACGTGGGACAACGTGGGACAACGTGGGACAACGTGGGACACCGTTGGACACCGTTGGACACCGTTGGACACCGTTGGACATCGTTGGACACCGTGGGACAACGTGGGACAACGTGGGACAACGTGGGACAACGTGGGACAACGTGGGACACCGTTCGACATCGTTGGACAACGTGGGACAACGTGGGACAACGTGGGACAACGTGGGACAACGTGGGACAACGTGGGACAACGTGGGACAACGTGGGACAACGTGGGACAACGTGGGACACCGTTGGACACCGTGGGACATCGTTGGACACCGTGGGACAACGTGGGACAACGTGGGACAACGTGGGACAACGTGGGACACCGTTGGACAACGTGGGACACCGTTGGACATCGTTGGACACCGTGGGACAACGTGGGACACCGTTGGACATCGTTGGACACCGTGGGACAACGTGGGACAACGTGGGACAACTTGGGACACCGTTGGACACCGTTGGACACCGTTGGACACCGTTGGACAACGTGGGACAACGTGGGACACCGTTGGACACCGTTGGACACCGTTGGACACCGTTGGACATCGTTGGACACCGTGGGACAACGTGGGACAACGTGGGACAACGTGGGAAACCATGGAACAACGTGGGACAACGTGGGACACCGTTGGACATCGTTGGACAACGTGGGACAACGTGGGACAACGTGGGACAACGTGGGACAACGTGGGACAACGTGGGACACCGTTCGACATCGTTGGACAACGTGGGACAACGTGGGACAACGTGGGACAACGTGGGACAACGTGGGACAACGTGGGACAACGTGGGACAGCGTTGGACACCGTGGGACACCGTTGGACACCGTTGGACACCGTTGGACATCGTTGGACACCGTGGGACAACGTGGGACAACGTGGGACAACGTGGGACAACGAGGGAAACCATGGAACAACGTGGGACAACGTGGGACACCGTTGGACATCGTTGGACATCGTTGGACACCGTGGGACAACGTGGGACAACGTGGGAAAACGTGGGACAACGTGGGACACCGTTGGACACCGTGGGACAACGTGGGACAACGTGGGACCACGTGGGACAACGTGGGACAACGTGGGACAACGTGGGACAACGTGGGACAACGTGGGACAACGTGGGACACCGTTGGACACCGTTGGACACCGTTGGACACCGTTGGACATCGTTGGACACCGTGGGACAACGTGGGACAACGTGGGACAACGTGGGAAACCATGGAACAACGTGGGACAACGTGGGACACCGTTGGACATCGTTTGACAACGTGGGACAACGTGGGACAACGTGGGACAACGTGGGACAACGTGGGACAACGTGGGACAACGTGGGACAACGTGGGACAACGTGGGACAACGTGGGACAACGTGGGAAAACGTGGGACAACGTGGGACAACGTGGGACAACGTGGGACAACGTGGGACAACGTGGGACAACGTGGGACAACGTGGGACAACGTGGGACAACGTGGGACAACGTGGGACAACGTGGGACAACGTGGGACAACGTGGGACAACGTGGGACAACGTGGGACAACGTGGGACAACGTTGGACACCGTGGGACACCGTTGGACACCGTTGGACATCGTTGGACACCGTGGGACAACGTGGGACAACGTGGGAAAACGTGGGACAACGTGGGACAACGTGGGACAACGTGGGACAACGTGGGACAACGTGGGACAACGTGGGACAACGTGGGACAAGTGGGACAACGTGGGACAACGTGGGACAACGTGGGACAACGTGGGACAACGTGGGACAACGTGGGACAACGTGGGACACCGTTGGACATCGTTGGACACCGTGGGACAACGTGGGACAACGTGGGCCAACGTGGGACACCGTTGGACACCGTTGGACACCGTTGGACACCGTTGGACATCGTTGGACACCGTGGGACAACGTGGGACAACGTGGGACAACGTGGGAAACCATGGAACAACGTGGGACAACGTGGGACACCGTTGGACATCGTTGGACAACGTGGGACAACGTGGGACAACGTGGGACAACGTGGGACAACGTGGGACAACGTGGGACAACGTGGGACACCGTTGGACACCGTGGGACACCGTTGGACACCGTTGGACATCGTTGGACACCGTGGGACAACGTGGGACAACGTGGGACAACGTGGGACAACGTGGGACAACGTGGGACAACGTGGGACAACGTGGGACATCGTGGGACAACGTGGGACAACGTGGGACCACGTGGGACACCGTTGGACACCGTTGGACACCGTTGGACACCGTTGGACATCGTTGGACACCGTGGGACAACGTGGGACAACGTGGGACAACGTGGGAAACCATGGAACAACGTGGGACAACGTGGGACACCGTTGGACATCGTTGGACATCGTTGGACACCGTGGGACAACGTGGGACAACGTGGGAAAACGTGGGACAACGTGGGACACCGTTGGACATCGCTGGACACCGTTGGACATCGTTGGACACCGTGGGACAACGTGGGACAACGTGGGACAACGTGGGACAACGTGGGACAACGTGGGACAACGTGGGACAACGTGGGACAACGTGGGACAACGTGGGACATCGTGGGACAACGTGGGACAACGTGGGACAACGTGGGACAACGTGGGACATCGTTGGACACCGTTGGACACCGTGGGACAACGTGGGACAACGTGGGACAACGTGGGACAACGTGGGACAACGTGGGACAACGTGGGACAACGTGGGACAACGTGGGACAACGTGGGACAACGTGGGACAACGTGGGACAACGTGGGACATCGTGGGACAACGTGGGACAACGTGGGACAACGTGGGCCAACGTGGGACAACGTGGGACACCGTTGGACATCGTTGGACACCGTGGGACAACGTGGGACAACGTGGGACAACGTGGGACACCGTTGGACACCGTTGGACACCGTTGGACACCGTTGGACATCGTTGGACACCGTGGGACAACGTGGGACAACGTGGGAAACCATGGAACAACGTGGGACAACGTGGGACACCGTTGGACATCGTTGGACAACGTGGGACAACGTGGGACAACGTGGGACAACGTGGGACAACGTGGGACAACGTGGGACATCGTGGGACAACGTGGGACAACGTGGGACAACGTGGGACAACGTGGGACACCGTTGGACAACGTGGGACACCGTTGGACATCGTTGGACACCGTGGGACAACGTGGGACAACGTGGGACCACGTGGGACAACGTGGGATAACGTGGGACAACGTGGGACAACGTGGGACAACGTGGGACAACGTGGGACATCGTGGGACAACGTGGGACAACGTGGGACACCGTTGGACATCGTTGGACACCGTGGGACACCGTGGGACAACGTGGGACAACGTGGGACAACGTGGGACAACGTGGGACAACGTGGGAAACCATGGAACAACGTGGGACAACGTGGGACACCGTTGGACATCGTTGGACAACGTGGGACAACGTGGGACAACGTGGGACAACGTGGGACAACGTGGGACAACGTGGGACACCGTTGGACACCGTGGGACACCGTTGGACACCGTTGGACATCGTTGGACACCGTGGGACAACGCGGGACAACGTGGGACAACGTGGGGCAACGTGGGACAACGTGGGACAACGTGGGACAACGTGGGACAACGTGGGACGACGTGGGACAACGTGGGACACCGTTGGACAACGTGGGACACCGTTGGACATCGTTGGACACCGTGGGACACCGTTGGACACCGTTGGACACCGTTGGACACCGTTGGACATCGTTGGACACCGTGGGACAACGTGGGACAACGTGGGACAACGTGGGAAACCATGGAACAACGTGGGACAACGTGGGACACCGTTGGACATCGTTGGACATCGTTGGACACCGTGGGACAACGTGGGACAACGTGGGACAACGTGGGACAACGTCGGACAACGTGGGACAACGTGGGACATCGTGGGACAACGTGGGACAACGTGGGACAACGTGGGACAACGTGGGACAACGTGGGACACCGTTGGACACCGTGGGACACCGTTGGACACCGTTGGACATCGTTGGACACCGTGGGACAACGTGGGACAACGTGGGACAACGTGGGACAACGTGGGACAACGTGGGACACCGTTGGACACCGTGGGACACCGTTGGACACCGTTGGACATCGTTGGACACCGTGGGACAACGCGGGACAACGTGGGACAACGTGGGGCAACGTGGGACAACGTGGGACAACGTGGGACAACGTGGGACAACGTGGGACAACGTGGGACAACGTGGGACACCGTTGGACACCGTGGGACACCGTTGGACATCGTTGGACACCGTGGGACACCGTTGGACACCGTTGGACACCGTTGGACACCGTTGGACATCGTTGGACACCGTGGGACAACGTGGGACAACGTGGGACAACGTGGGAAACCATGGAACAACGTGGGACAACGTGGGACACCGTTGGACATCGTTGGACATCGTTGGACACCGTGGGACAACGTGGGACAACGTGGGACAACGTGGGACAACGTCGGACAACGTGGGACAACGTGGGACATCGTGGGACAACGTGGGACAACGTGGGACAACGTGGGACAACGTGGGACAACGTGGGACAACGTGGGACATCGTGGGACAACGTGGGACAACGTGGGACAACGTGGGACAACGTGGGACAACGTGGGACAACGTGGGACAACGTGGGACAACGTGGGACAACGTGGGACAACGTGGGACATCGTGGGACAACGTGGGACAACGTGGGACAAAGTGGGACAACGTGGGACATCGTTGGACACGGTTGGACACCGTGGGACAACGTGGGACAACGTGGGACAACGTGGGACAACGTGGGACAACGTGGGACAACGTGGGACAACGTGGGACACCGTTGGACATCGTTGGACATCCTTGGACACCGTGGGACAACGTGGGACAACGTGGGACAACGTGGGACAACGTGGGAAACCATGGAACAACGTGGGACAACGTGGGACAACGTGGGACAACGTGGGACAACGTGGGACAACGTGGGACAACGTGGGACAACGTGGGACAACGTGGGACAACGTGGGACAACGTGGGACATCGTGGGACAACGTGGGACAACGTGGGACAACGTGGGACAACGTGGGACATCGTTGGACACCGTTGGACACCGTGGGACAACGTGGGACAACGTGGGACAACGTGGGACAACGTGGGACAACGTGGGACAACGTGGGACAACGTGGGACGACGTGGGACAACGTGGGACAACGTGGGACAACGTGGGACAACGTGGGACGACGTGGGACAACGTGGGACAACGTGGGACAACGTGGGACAACGTGGGACAACGTGGGACAACGTGGGACATCGTGGTACAACGTGGGACAACGTGGGACAACGTGGGACAACGTGGGACACCGTTGGACATCGTTGGACACCGTGGGACAACGTGGGACAACGTGGGACAACGTGGGACACCGTTGGACACCGTTGGACACCGTTGGACACCGTTGGACATCGTTGGACACCGTGGGACAACGTGGGACAACGTGGGACAACGTGGGAAACCATGGAACAACGTGGGACAACGTGGGACACCGTTGGACATCGTTGGACAACGTGGGACAACGTGGGACAACGTGGGACAACGTGGGACAACGTGGGACAACGTGGGACAACGTGGGACACCGTTGGACACCGTGGGACACCGTTGGACACCGTTGGACATCGTTGGACACCGTGGGACAACGTGGGACAACGTGGGACAACGTGGGACAACGTGGGACAACGTGGGACAACGTGGGACAACGTGGGACAACGTGGGACAACGTGGGAAACCATGGAACAACGTGGGACAACGTTGGACACCGTTGGACATCGTTGGACATCGTTGGACACCGTGGGACAACGTGGGACAACGTGGGACAACGTGGGACAACGTGGGAAACCATGGAACAACGTGGGACAACGTGGGACATCGTGGGACAACGTGGGACAACGTGGGACAACGTGGGAAACCATGGAACAACGTGGGACAACGTGGGACACCGTTGGACATCGTTGGACATCGTTGGACACCGTGGGACAACGTGGGACAACGTGGGACACCGTTGGACATCGTTGGACATCGTTGGACACCGTGGGACAACGTGGGACAACGTGGGACCACGTGGGACAACGTGGGACAACGTGGGACAACGTGGGACAACGTGGGACATCGTGGGACAACGTGGGACAACGTGGGACAACGTGGGACAACGTGGGACAACGTGGGAAACCATGGAACAACGTGGGACAACGTGGGACACCGTTGGACAACGTGGGACAACGTGGGACAACGTGGGACAACGTGGGACAACGTGGGACAACGTGGGACAACGTGGGACAACGTGGGACAACGTGGGACAACGTGGGACAACGTGGGACAACGTGGGACAACGTGGGACAACGTGGGACAACGTGGGACAACGTGGGCCAACGTGGGACAACGTGGGACAACGTGGGACATCGTGGGACAACGTGGGACAACGTGGGACAACGTGGGACAACGTGGGACAACGTGGGACAACGTGGGACAACGTGGGACAACGTGGGACAACGTGGGACAACGTGGGACATCGTGGGACAGCGTGGGACAACGTGGGACAACGTGGGACATCGTGGGACTACGTGGGACAACGTGGGACAACGTGGGACAACGTGGGACAACGTGGGACACCGTTGGACACCGTTGGACACCGTTGGACACCGTTGGACATCGTTGGACACCGTGGGACAACGTGGGACAACGTGGGACAACGTGGGAAACCATGGAACAACGTGGGACAACGTGGGACACCGTTGGACATCGTTGGACATCGTTGGACACCGTGGGACAACGTGGGAAAACGTGGGACAACGTGGGACACCGTTGGACATCGCTGGACACCGTTGGACATCGTTGGACACCGTGGGACAACGTGGGACAACGTGGGACACCGTTGGACACCGTTGGACATCGTTGGACACCGTGGGACAACGTGGGACAACGTGGGACAACGTGGGACAACGTGGGACAACGTGGGACAACGTGGGACAACGTGGGACAACGTGGGACAACGTGGGACAACGTGGGACAACGTGGGACATCGTTTGACAACGTGGGACAACGTGGGACAACGTGGGACAACGTGGGACACCGTTGGACAACGTGGGACACCGTTGGACATCGTTGGACACCGTGGGACAACGTGGGACAACGTGGGAAAACGTGGGACAACGTGGGACAACGTGGGACAACGTGGGACAACGTGGGACAACGTGGGACAACGTGGGACAACGTGGGACAACGTGGGACAACGTGGGACAACGTGGGACAACGTGGGACAACGTGGGACAACGTGGGACAACGTGGGACAACGTGGGACAACGTTGGACACCGTGGGACACCGTTGGACAACGTGGGACAACGTGGGACAACGTGGGAAACCATGGAACAACGTGGGACAACGTGGGACACCGTTGGACATCGTTGGACAACGTGGGACAACGTGGGACAACGTGGGACAACGTGGGACAACGTGGGACAACGTGGGACAACGTGGGACACCGTTGGACACCGTGGGACACCGTTGGACACCGTTGGACATCGTTGGACACCGTGGGACAACGTGGGACAACGTGGGACAACGTGGGACAACGTGGGACAACGTGGGACAACGTGGGACAACGTGGGACATCGTGGGACAACGTGGGACAACGTGGGACCACGTGGGACACCGTTGGACACCGTTGGACACCGTTGGACACCGTTGGACATCGTTGGACACCGTGGGACAACGTGGGACAACGTGGGACAACGTGGGAAACCATGGAACAACGTGGGACAATGTGGGACACCGTTGGACATCGTTGGACATCGTTGGACACCGTGGGACAACGTGGGACAACGTGGGAAAACGTGGGACAACGTGGGACACCGTTGGACATCGCTGGACACCGTTGGACATCGTTGGACACCGTGGGACAACGTGGGACAACGTGGGACAACGTGGGACAACGTGGGACAACTTGGGACAACGTGGGACAACGTGGGACAACGTGGGACAACGTGGGACATCGTGGGACAACGTGGGACAACGTGGGACAACGTGGGACAACGTGGGACAACGTGGGACAACGTGGGACATCGTTGGACACCGTTGGACACCGTGGGACAACGTGGGACAACGTGGGACAACGTGGGACAACGTGGGACAACGTGGGACAACGTGGGACAACGTGGGACAACGTGGGACAACGTGGGACAACGTGGGACAACGTGGGACAACGTGGGACAACGTGGGACATCGTGGGACAACGTGGGACAACGTGGGACAACGTGGGCCAACGTGGGACAACGTGGGACACCGTTGGACATCGTTGGACACCGTGGGACAACGTGGGACAACGTGGGACAACGTGGGACACCGTTGGACACCGTTGGACACCGTTGGACACCGTTGGACATCGTTGGACACCGTGGGACAACGTGGGACAACGTGGGACAACGTGGGAAACCATGGAACAACGTGGGACAACGTGGGACACCGTTGGACATCGTTGGACAACGTGGGACAACGTGGGACAACGTGGGACAACGTGGGACAACGTGGGACAACGTGGGACATCGTGGGACAACGTGGGACAACGTGGGACAACGTGGGACAACGTGGGACATCGTTGGACACCGTGGGACAACGTGGGACAACGTGGGACAACGTGGGACAACGTGGGACAACGTGGGACATCGTGGGACAACGTGGGACAACGTGGGACAACGTGGGACAACGTGGGACACCGTTGGACAACGTGGGACACCGTTGGACATCGTTGGACACCGTGGGACAACGTGGGACAACGTGGGACCACGTGGGACAACGTGGGACAACGTGGGACAACGTGGGACAACGTGGGACAACGTGGGACAACGTGGGACAACGTGGGACATCGTGGGACAACGTGGGACAACGTGGGACACCGTTGGACATCGTTGGACACCGTGGGACACCGTGGGACAACGTGGGACAACGTGGGACAACGTGGGACAACGTGGGACAACGTGGGAAACCATGGAACAACGTGGGACAACGTGGGACACCGTTGGACATCGTTGGACAACGTGGGACAACGTGGGACAACGTGGGACAACGTGGGACAACGTGGGACAACGTGGGACACCGTTGGACACCGTGGGACACCGTTGGACACCGTTGGACATCGTTGGACACCGTGGGACAACGCGGGACAACGTGGGACAACGTGGGACAACGTGGGACAACGTGGGACAACGTGGGACAACGTGGGACACCGTTGGACAACGTGGGACACCGTTGGACATCGTTGGACACCGTGGGACACCGTTGGACACCGTTGGACACCGTTGGACACCGTTGGACATCGTTGGACACCGTGGGACAACGTGGGACAACGTGGGACAACGTGGGAAACCATGGAACAACGTGGGACAACGTGGGACACCGTTGGACATCGTTGGACATCGTTGGACACCGTGGGACAACGTGGGACAACGTGGGACAACGTGGGACAACGTCGGACAACGTGGGACAACGTGGGACATCGTGGGACAACGTGGGACAACGTGGGACAACGTGGGACAACGTGGGACAACGTGGGACACCGTTGGACACCGTGGGACACCGTTGGACACCGTTGGACATCGTTGGACAGCGTGGGACAACGTGGGACAACGTGGGACAACGTGGGACAACGTGGGACATCGTGGGACAACGTGGGACAACGTGGGACAACGTGGGACAACGTGGGACATCGTGGGACAACGTGGGACAACGTGGGACAACGTGGGACATCGTGGGACAACGTGGGACAACGTGGGACAACGTGGGACAACGTGGGACAACGTGGGACACCGTTGGACACCGTTGGACACCGTTGGACACCGTTGGACATCGTTGGACACCGTGGGACAACGTGGGACAACGTGGGACAACGTGGGAAACCATGGAACAACGTGGGACAACGTGGGACACCGTTGGACATCGTTGGACATCGTTGGACACCGTGGGACAACGTGGGACAACGTGGGACAACGTGGGACAACGTCGGACAACGTGGGACAACGTGGGACAACGTGGGACAACGTCGGACAACGTGGGACATCGTGGGACAACGTGGGACAACGTGGGACAACGTGGGACAACGTGGGACAACGTGGGACACCGTTGGACACCGTGGGACACCGTTGGACACCGTTGGACATCGTTGGACACCGTGGGACAACGTGGGACAACGTGGGACAACGTGGGACAACGTGGGACATCGTGGGACAACGTGGGACAACGTGGGACAACGTGGGACAACGTGGGACAACGTGGGACAACGTGGGACAACGTGGGACAACGTGGGACAACGTGGGACATTGTGGGACAACGTGGGACAACGTGGGACAACGTGGGACAACGTGGGACATCGTGGGACAACGTGGGACAACGTGGGACAACGTGGGACAACGTGGGACATCGTTGGACACCGTTGGACACCGTGGGACAACGTGGGACAACGTGGGACAACGTGGGACAACGTGGGACAACGTGGGACAACGTGGGACAACGTGGGACAACGTGGGACATCGTGGGACAACGTGGGAAACCATGGAACAACGTGGGACAACGTGGGACACCGTTGGACATCGTTGGACATCGTTGGACACCGTGGGACAACGTGGGACAACGTGGGACAACGTGGGACAACGTGGGACAACGTGGGACAACGTGGGACATCGTGGGACAACGTGGGACAACGTGGGACAACGTGGGACATCGTGGGACAACGTGGGAAACCATGGAACAACGTGGGACAACGTGGGACACCGTTGGACATCGTTGGACATCGTTGGACACCGTGGGACAACGTGGGACAACGTGGGACAACGTGGGACAACGTCGGACAACGTGGGACAACGTGGGACAACGTGGGACAACGTGGGACAACGTGGGACAACGTGGGACATCGTGGGACAACGTGGGACAACGTGGGACAACGTGGGACATCGTGGGACAACGTGGGACAACGTGGGACAACGTGGGACAACGTGGGACAACGTGGGACATCGTGGGACAACGTGGGACAACGTGGGACAACGTGGGACATCGTGGGACAACGTGGGAAACCATGGAACAACGTGGGACAACGTGGGACACCGTTGGACACCGTGGGACACCGTTGGACACCGTTGGACACCGTTGGACATCGTTGGACATCTTTGGACATCGTGGGACACCGTTGGACATCGTTGGACATCGTTGGACACCGTTGGACATCGTTGGACATCGTTGGACATCGTGGGACACCGTTGGACATCGTTGGACATCGTTGGACACCGTTGGACATCGTTGGACATCGTTGGACATCGTGGGACACCGTTGGACATCGTTGGACATCGTTGGACACCGTGGGACAACGTGGGACAACGTGGGACAACGTGGGAAACCATGGAACAACGTGGGACAACGTGGGACACCGTTGGACATCGTTGGACAACGTGGGACAACGTGGGACAACGTGGGACAACGTGGGACAACGTGGGACAACGTGGGACAACGTGGGACAACGTGGGACAACGTGGGACACCGTTGGACACCGTGGGACACCGTTGGACACCGTTGGACATCGTTGGACACCGTGGGACAACGTGGGACAACGTGGGACAACGTGGGACAACGTGGGACAACGTGGGACAACGTGGGACAACGTGGGACAACGTGGGACAACGTGGGACAACGTGGGACATCGTGGGACAACGTGGGACAACGTGGGACAACGTGGGACAACGTGGGACACCGTTGGACAACGTGGGACACCGTTGGACATCGTTGGACACCGTGGGACAACGTGGGACAACGTGGGACAACGTGGGAAACCATGGAACAACGTGGGACAACGTGGGACACCGTTGGACATCGTTGGACAACGTGGGACAACGTGGGACAACGTGGGACAACGTGGGACACCGTTGGACACCGTGGGACACCGTTGGACACCGTTGGACATCGTTGGACACCGTGGGACAACGTGGGACAACGTGGGACAACGTGGGACAACGTGGGACAACGTGGGACAACGTGGGACAACGTGGGACAACGTGGGACAACGTGGGACAACGTGGGACAACGTGGGACAACGTGGGGCATCGTGGGACAACGTGGGACAACGTGGGAAAACGTGGGACAACGTGGGACACCGTTGGACAACGTGGGACACCGTTGGACATCGTTGGACACCGTGGGACAACGTGGGACAACGTGGGACAACGTGGGACACCGTTGGACACCGTTGGACACCGTTGGACACCGTTGGACATCGTTGGACACCGTGGGACAACGTGGGACAACGTGGGACAACGTGGGAAACCATGGAACAACGTGGGACAACGTGGGACACCGTTGGACATCGTTGGACAACGTGGGACAACGTGGGACATCGTTGGACATCGTTGGACAACGTGGGACAACGTGGGACAACGTGGGACAACGTGGGACACCGTTGGACACCGTGGGACACCGTTGGACACCGTTGGACATCGTTGGACACCGTGGGACAACGTGGGACAACGTGGGACAACGTGGGACAACGTGGGACACCGTTGGACACCGTTGGACATCGTTGGACACCGTGGGACAACGTGGGACAACGTGGGACAACGTGGGACAACGTGGGACAACGTGGGACAAAGTGGGACAACGTGGGACAACGTGGGACAACGTGGGACAACGTGGGACAACGTGGGACACCGTTGGACAACGTGGGACACCGTTGGACATCGTTGGACACCGTGGGACAACGTGGGACAACGTGGGACAACGTGGGACAACGTGGGACAACGTGGGACACCGTTGGACACCGTGGGACACCGTTGGACACCGTTGGACACCGTTGGACATCGTTGGACACCGTGGGACAACGTGGGACAACGTGGGACAACGTGGGAAACCATGGAACAACGTGGGACAACGTGGGACACCGTTGGACATCGTTGGACATCGTTGGACACCGTGGGACAACGTGGGACAACGTGGGACAACGTGGGACAACGTGGGACAACGTCGGACAACGTGGGACAACGTGGGACATCGTGGGACAACGTGGGACAACGTGGGACAACGTGGGACAACGTGGGACAACGTGGGACACCGTTGGACACCGTGGGACACCGTTGGACACCGTTGGACATCGTTGGACACCGTGGGACAACGTGGGACAACGTGGGACAACGTGGGACAACGTGGGACATCGTGGGACAACGTGGGACAACGTGGGACAACGTGGGACAACGTGGGACATCGTGGGACAACGTGGGACAACGTGGGACAACGTGGGACATCGTGGGACAACGTGGGACAACGTGGGACAACGTGGGACAACGTGGGACAACGTGGGACACCGTTGGACACCGTTGGACACCGTTGGACACCGTTGGACATCGTTGGACACCGTGGGACAACGTGGGACAACGTGGGACAACGTGGGAAACCATGGAACAACGTGGGACAACGTGGGACACCGTTGGACATCGTTGGACATCGTTGGACACCGTGGGACAACGTGGGACAACGTGGGACAACGTGGGACAACGTCGGACAACGTGGGACAACGTGGGACAACGTGGGACAACGTGGGACAACGTGGGACAACGTGGGACAACGTGGGACAACGTGGGACAACGTGGGACAACGTGGGACATCGTGGGACAACGTGGGACAACGTGGGACAACGTGGGACAACGTGGGACATCGTTGGACACCGTTGGACACCGTGGGACAACGTGGGACAACGTGGGACAACGTGGGACAACGTGGGACAACGTGGGACAACGTGGGACAACGTGGGACAACGTGGGACAACGTGGGACAACGTGGGACAACGTGGGACAACGTGGGACACCGTTGGACATCGTTGGACAACGTGGTACAACGTGGGACAACGTGGGACAACGTGGGACAACGTGGGACAACGTGGGACACCGTTGGACACCGTTGGACATCGTTGGACACCGTGGGACAACGTGGGACAACGTGGGACAACGTGGGACATCGTGGGACAACGTGGGACAACGTGGGACAACGTGGGACAACGTCGGACAACGTGGGACAACGTGGGACAACGTGGGACAACGTGGGACAACGTGGGACAACGTGGGACAACGTGGGACAACGTGGGACAACGTGGGACAACGTGGGACATCGTGGGACAACGTGGGACAACGTGGGACAACGTGGGACAACGTGGGACATCGTTGGACACCGTTGGACACCGTGGGACAACGTGGGACAACGTGGGACAACGTGGGACAACGTGGGACAACGTGGGACAACGTGGGACAACGTGGGACAACGTGGGACAACGTGGGACAACGTGGGACAACGTGGGACAACGTGGGACACCGTTGGACACCGTTGGACAACGTGGGACAACGTGGGACAACGTGGGACAACGTGGGACAACGTGGGACAACGTGGGACACCGTTGGACACCGTTGGACATCGTTGGACACCGTGGGACAACGTGGGACAACGTGGGACAACGTGGGACATCGTGGGACAACGTGGGACAACGTGGGACAACGTGGGACAACGTGGGACATCGTGGGACAACGTGGGACAACGTGGGACAACGTGGGACATCGTGGGACAACGTGGGACAACGTGGGACAACGTGGGACAACGTGGGACAACGTGGGACACCGTTGGACACCGTTGGACACCGTTGGACACCGTTGGACACCGTTGGACATCGTTGGACACCGTGGGACAACGTGGGACAACGTGGGACAACGTGGGATACCATGGAACAACGTGGGACAACGTGGGACACCGTTGGACATCGTTGGACATCGTTGGACACCGTGGGACAACGTGGGACAACGTGGGACAACGTGGGACAACGTCGGACAACGTGGGACAACGTGGGACAACGTGGGACAACGTGGGACAACGTGGGACAACGTGGGACAACGTGGGACATCGTGGGACAACGTGGGACAACGTGGGACAACGTGGGACATCGTGGGACACCGTTGGACACCGTGGGACAACGTGGGACAACGTGGGACAACGTGAGACAACGTGGGACAACGTGGGACAACGTGGGACAACGTGGGACAACGTGGGACAACGTGGGACAACGTGGGACAACGTGGGACAACGTGGGACAACGTGGGACAACGTGGGACAACGTGGGACAACGTGGGACATCGTGGGACAACGTGGGACAACGTGGGACAACGTGGGACAACGTGGGACAACGTGGGACACCGTTGGACATCGTTGGACACCGTGGGACAACGTGGGACAACGTGGGACAACGTGGGACACCGTTGGACACCGTTGGACACCGTTGGACACCGTTGGACATCGTTGGACACCGTGGGACAACGTGGGACAACGTGGGACAACGTGGGAAACCATGGAACAACGTGGGACAACGTGGGACACCGTTGGACATCGTTGGACAACGTGGGACAACGTGGGACAACGTGGGACAACGTGGGACAACGTGGGACAACGTGGGACAACGTGGGACACCGTTGGACACCGTGGGACACCGTTGGACACCGTTGGATATCGTTGGACACCGTGGGACAACATGGGACAACGTGGGACAACGTGGGACAACGTGGGACAACGTGGGACAACGTGGGACAACGTGGGACAACGTGGGACAACGTGGGACAACGTGGGACAACGTGGGACATCGTGGGACAACGTGGGACAACGTGGGACAACGTGGGACAACGTGGGACACCGTTGGACAACGTGGGACACCGTTGGACATCGTTGGACACCGTGGGACAACGTGGGACAACGTGGGACCACGTGGGACAACGTGGGACAAC
This sequence comes from Bombus terrestris, assembly GCF_910591885.1. Classification (NCBI taxonomy): domain Eukaryota; kingdom Metazoa; phylum Arthropoda; class Insecta; order Hymenoptera; family Apidae; genus Bombus; species Bombus terrestris. The sequence goes on along the minus strand of NW_025963585.1, from coordinate 463,790 downwards.
GTGGGACAACGTGGGACAACGTGGGACAACGTGGGACAACGTGGGACAACGTGGGACATCGTGGGACAACGTGGGACAACGTGGGACAACGTGGGACAACGTGGGACAACGTGGGACACCGTTGGACATCGTTGGACACCGTGGGACAACGTGGGACAACGTGGGACAACGTGGGACAACGTGGGACAACGTGGGACAACGTGGGAAACCATGGAACAACGTGGGACAACGTGGGACACCGTTCGACATCGTTGGACAACGTGGGACAACGTGGGACAACGTGGGACAACGTGGGACAACGTGGGACAAGGTGGGACACCGTTGGACACCGTGGGACACCGTTGGACACCGTTGGACATCGTTGGACACCGTGGGACAACGTGGGACAACGTGGGACAACGTGGGACAACGTGGGACAACGTGGGACAACGTGGGACAACGTGGGACAACGTGGGACAACGTGGGACAACGTGGGACACCGTTGGACAACGTGGGACACCGTTGGACATCGTTGGACACCGTGGGACAACGTGGGACAACGTGGGACAACGTGGGACAACGTGGGACACCGTTGGACATCGTTGGACATCGTTGGACATCGTGGGACACCGTTGGACATCGTTGGACATCGTTGGACACCGTTGGACACCGTTGGACAACGTGGGACATCGTGGGACAACGTGGGACAACGTGGGACAACGTGGGACAACGTGGGACACCGTTGGACACCGTGGGACACCGTTGGACACCGTTGGACACCGTTGGACATCGTTGGACATCGTTGGACATCGTGGGACACCGTTGGACATCGTTGGACATCGTTGGACACCGTTGGACATCGTTGGACACCGTTGGACATCGTTGGACATCGTTGGACATCGTGGGACACCGTTGGACATCGTTGGACATCGTTGGACACCGTGGGACAACGTGGGACAACGTGGGACAACGTGGGAAACCATGGAACAACGTGGGACAACGTGGGACACCGTTGGACATCGTTGGACAACGTGGGACAACGTGGGACAACGTGGAACAACGTGGGACAACGTGGGACAACGTGGGACAACGTGGGACACCGTTGGACACCGTGGGACACCGTTGGACACCGTTGGACATCGTTGGACACCGTGGGACAACGTGGGACAACGTGGGACAACGTGGGACAACGTGGGACAACGTGGGACAACGTGGGACAACGTGGGACAACGTGGGACAACGTGGGACAACGTGGGACAACGTGGGACAACGTGGGACAACGTGGGACAACGTGGGACAACGTGGGACAACGTGGGACACCGTTGGACACCGTGGGACACCGTTGGACACCGTTGGACATCGTTGGACATCGTTGGACATCGTTGGACATCGTTGGACACCGTTGGACACCGTTGGACACCGTTGGACATCGTTGGACACCGTGGGACAACGTGGGACAACGTGGGACAACGTGGGACAACGTGGGACAACGTGGGACAACGTGGGACATCGTGGGACAACGTGGGACAACGTGGGACACCGTGGGACAACGTGGGACAACGTGGGACACCGTTGGACACCGTGGGACACCGTTGGACACCGTTGGACATCGTTGGACACCGTGGGACAACGTGGGACAACGTGGGACACCGTTGGACACCGTTGGACACCGTTGGACACCGTTGGACATCGTTGGACACCGTGGGACAACGTGGGACAACGTGGGACAACGTGGGAAACCATGGAACAACGTGGGACAACGTGGGACACCGTTGGACATCGTTGGACATCGTTGGACACCGTGGGACAACGTGGGACAACGTGGGACAACGTGGGACAACGTCGGACAACGTGGGACAACGTGGGACATCGTGGGACAACGTGGGACAACGTGGGACAACGTGGGACAACGTGGGACAACGTGGGACACCGTTGGACACCGTGGGACACCGTTGGACACCGTTGGACATCGTTGGACACCGTGGGACAACGTGGGACAACGTGGGACAACGTGGGACAACGTGGGACATCGTGGGACAACGTGGGACAACGTGGGACAACGTGGGACAACGTGGGACATCGTGGGACAACGTGGGACAACGTGGGACAACGTGGGACATCGTGGGACAACGTGGGACAACGTGGGACAACGTGGGACAACGTGGGACAACGTGGGACACCGTTGGACACCGTTGGACACAGTTGGATACCGTTGGACATCGTTGGACACCGTGGGACAACGTGGGACAACGTGGGACAACGTGGGAAACCATGGAACAACGTGGGACAACGTGGGACACCGTTGGACATCGTTGGACATCGTTGGACACCGTGGGACAACGTGGGACAACGTGGGACAACGTGGGACAACGTCGGACAACGTGGGACAACGTGGGACAACGTGGGACAACGTGGGACAACGTGGGACAACGTGGGACAACGTGGGACAACGTGGGACAACGTGGGACAACGTGGGACATCGTGGGACAACGTGGGACAACGTGGGACAACGTGGGACAACGTGGGACATCGTTGGACACCGTTGGACACCGTGGGACAACGTGGGACAACGTGGGACAACGTGGGACAACGTTGGACAACGTGGGACAACGTGGGACAACGTGGGACAACGTGGGACATCGTGGGACAACGTGGGACAACGTGGGACACCGTTGGACATCGTTGGACACCGTGGGACAACGTGGGACAACGTGCGACAACGTGGGACACCGTTGGACACCGTTGGACACCGTTGGACACCGTTGGACATCGTTGGACACCGTGGGACAACGTGGGACAACGTGGGACAACGTGGGAAACCATGGAACAACGTGGGACAACGTGGGACACCGTTGGACATCGTTGGACAACGTGGGACAACGTGGGACAACGTGGGACAACGTGGGACAACGTGGGACAACGTGAGACAACGTGGGACACCGTTGGACACCGTGGGACACCGTTGGACACCGTTGGACATCGTTGGACACCGTGGGACAACGTGGGACAACGTGGGACAACGTGGGACAACGTGGGACAACGTGGGACAACGTGGGACAACGTGGGACAACGTGGGACAACGTGGGACAACGTGGGACAACGTGGGACATCGTGGGACAACGTGGGACAACGTGGGACAACGTGGGACAACGTGGGACACCGTTGGACAACGTGGGACACCGTTGGACATCGTTGGACACCGTGGGACAACGTGGGACAACGTGGGACAACGTGGGACAACGTGGGACAACGTGGGACACCGTTGGACAACGTGGGACACCGTTGGACATCGTTGGACACCGTGGGACAACGTGGGACAACGTGGGACCACGTGGGACAACGTGGGACAACGTGGGACAACGTGGGACAACGTGGGACAACGTGGGACAACGTGGGACATCGTGGGACAACGTGGGACAACGTGGGACACCGTTGGACATCGTTGGACACCGTGGGACACCGTGGGACAACGTGGGACAACGTGGGACAACGTGGGACAACGTGGGACAACGTGGGACAACGTGGGACAACGTGGGACAACGTGGGACAACGTGGGACAACGTGGGACAACGTGGGACAACGTGGGACATCGTGGGACAACGTGGGACAACGTGGGACAACGTGGGACACCGTGGGACAACGTGGGACAACGTGGGACAACGTGGGAAACCATGGAACAACGTGGGACAACGTGGGACAACGTGGGACAACGTGGGACAACGTGGGACAACGTGGGACATCGTGGGACAACGTGGGACAACGTGGGACAACGTGGGACAACGTGGGACATCGTTGGACACCGTTGGACACCGTGGGACAACGTGGGACAACGTGGGACAACGTGGGACAACGTGGGACAACGTTGGACAACGTGGGACAACGTGGGACAACGTGGGACAACGTGGGACATCGTGGGACAACGTGGGACAACGTGGGACACCGTTGGACATCGTTGGACACCGTGGGACAACGTGGGACAACGTGCGACAACGTGGGACACCGTTGGACACCGTTGGACACCGTTGGACACCGTTGGACATCGTTGGACACCGTGGGACAACGTGGGACAACGTGGGACAACGTGGGACAACGTGGGACAACGTGGGACACCGTTGGACATCGTTGGACAACGTGGGACAACGTGGGACAACGTGGGACAACGTGGGACAACGTGGGACAACGTGGGACAACGTGGGACACCGTTGGACACCGTGGGACACCGTTGGACACCGTTGGACATCGTTGGACACCGTGGGACAACGTGGGACAACGTGGGACACCGTTGGACACCGTTGGACACCGTTGGACACCGTTGGACATCGTTGGACACCGTGGGACAACGTGGGACAACGTGGGACAACGTGGGACAACGTGGGACAACGTGGGACAACGTGGGAAACCATGGAACAACGTGGGACAACGTGGGACACCGTTGGACATCGTTGGACAACGTGGGACAACGTGGGACAACGTGGGACAACGTGGGACAACGTGGGACAACGTGGGACAACGTGGGACAACGTGGGACAACGTGGGACAACGTGGGACAACGTGGGAAACCATGGAACAACGTGGGACAACGTGGGACACCGTTGGACATCGTTGGACATCGTTGGACACCGTGGGACAACGTGGGACAACGTGGGACAACGTGGGAAAACGTGGGACAACGTGGGACACCGTTGGACATCGCTGGACACCGTTGGACATCGTTGGACACCGTGGGACAACGTGGGACAACGTGGGACAACGTGGGACAACGTGGGACAACGTTGGACACCGTGGGACAACGTGGGACAACGTGGGACAACGTGGGAAACCATGGAACAACGTGGGACAACGTGGGACACCGTTGGACATCGTTGGACATCGTTGGACACCGTGGGACAACGTGGGACAACGTGGGACAACGTGGGACACCGTTGGACACCGTTGGACATCGTTGGACACCGTGGGACAACGTGGGACAACGTGGGACAACGTGGGACAACGTGGGACATCGTGGGACAACGTGGGACAACGTGGGACAACGTGGGACATCGTTGGACACCGTTGGACACCGTGGGACAACGTGGGACAACGTGGGACAACGTGGGACAACGTGGGACAACGTGGGACAACGTGGGACAACGTGGGACAACGTGGGACAACGTGGGACAACGTGGGACAACGTGGGACAACGTGGGACAACGTGGGACAACGTGGGACACCGTTGGACACCGTTGGACACCGTTGGACACCGTTGGACATCGTTGGACACCGTGGGACAACGTGGGACAACGTGGGAAACCATGGAACAACGTGGGACAACGTGGGACACCGTTGGACATCGTTGGACAACGTGGGACAACGTGGGACAACGTGGGACAACGTGGGACAACGTGGGACAACGTGGGACAACGTGGGACACCGTTGGACACCGTTGGACACCGTTGGACACCGTTGGACATCGTTGGACAACGTGGGACAACGTGGGACAACGTGGGAAACCATGGAACAACGTGGGACAACGTTGGACACCGTGGGACAACGTGGGACAACGTGGGACAACGTGGGAAACCATGGAACAACGTGGGACAACGTGGGACACCGTTGGACATCGTTGGACAACGTGGGACAACGTGGGACAACGTGGGACAACGTGGGACAACGTGGGACACCGTTGGACACCGTGGGACACCGTTGGACACCGTTGGACATCGTTGGACACCGTGGGACAACGTGGGACAACGTGGGACAACGTGGGACAACGTGGGACAACGTGGGACAACGTGGGACAACGTGGGACAACGTGGGACAACGTGGGACAACGTGGGACAACGTGGGACAACGTGGGACACCGTTGGACATCGTTGGACACCGTGGGACAACGTGGGACAACGTGGGACCACGTGGGACAACGTGGGACAACGTGGGACAACGTGGGACAACGTGGGACACCGTTGGACATCGTTGGACACCGTGGGACAACGTGGGACAACGTGGGACAACATGGGACAACGTGGGACAACGTGGGACAACGTGGGAAACCATGGAACAACGTGGGACAACGTGGGACACCGTTGGACATCGTTGGACAACGTGGGACAACGTGGGACAACGTGGGACAACGTGGGACAACGTGGGACAACGTGGGACAACGTGGGAAACCATGGAACAACGTGGGACAACGTGGGACACCGTTGGACATCGTTGGACATCGTTGGACACCGTGGGACAACGTGGGACAACGTGGGACAACGTGGGACAACGTCGGACAACGTGGGACAACGTGGGACATCGTGGGACAACGTGGGACAACGTGGGACAACGTGGGACAACGTGGGACACCGTGGGACACCGTGGGACACCGTTGGACACCGTTGGACATCGTTGGACACCGTGGGACAACGTGGGACAACGTGGGACAACGTGGGACAACGTGGGACATCGTGGGACAACGTGGGACAACGTGGGACAACGTGGGACATCGTTGGACACCGTTGGACACCGTGGGACAACGTGGGACAACGTGGGACAACGTGGGACAACGTGGGACAACGTGGGACAACGTGGGACAACGTGGGACAACGTGGGACAACGTGGGACAACGTGGGACAACGTGGGACAACGTGCGACAACGTGGGACATCGTGGGACAACGTGGGACAACGTGGGACACCGTTGGACATCGTTGGACAACGTGGGACAACGTGGGACAACGTGGGACAACGTGGGACACCGTTGGACACCGTTGGACACCGTTGGACACCGTTGGACATCGTTGGACACCGTGGGACAACGTGGGACAACGTGGGACAACGTGGGACACCGTGGGACAACGTGGGACAACGTGGGACAACGTGGGACAACGTGGGACAACGTGGGACAACGTGGGACAACGTGGGACAACGTGGGACATCGTGGGACAACGTGGGACAACGTGGGACAACGTGGGACACCGTTGGACAACGTGGGACACCGTTGGACATCGTTGGACACCGTGGGACAACGTGGGACAACGTGGGACCACGTGGGACAACGTGGGACAACGTGGGACAACGTGGGACAACGTGGGAAACCATGGAACAACGTGGGACAACGTGGGACACCGTTGGACATCGTTGGACAACGTGGGACAACGTGGGACAACGTGGGACAACGTGGGACAACGTGGGACAACGTGGGACACCGTTGGACACCGTGGGACACCGTTGGACACCGTTGGACATCGTTGGACACCGTGGGACAACGTGGGACAACGTGGGACAACGTGGGACAACGTGGGACAACGTGGGACAACGTGGGACAACGTGGGACAACGTGGGACAACGTGGGACAACGTGGGACAACGTGGGACAACGTGGGACAACGTGGGACACCGTTGGACAACGTGGGACACCGTTGGACATCGTTGGACACCGTGGGACAACGTGGGACAACGTGGGACAACGTGGGACAACGTGGGACAACGTGGGACACCGTTGGACACCGTGGGACACCGTTGGACACCGTTGGACACCGTTGGACATCGTTGGACATCGTTGGACATCGTGGGACACCGTTGGACATCGTTGGACATCGTTGGACACCGTTGGACATCGTTGGACACCGTTGGACATCGTTGGACATCGTTGGACATCGTGGGACACCGTTGGACATCGTTGGACATCGTTGGACACCGTGGGACAACGTGGGACAACGTGGGACAACGTGGGAAACCATGGAACAACGTGGGACAACGTGGGACACCGTTGGACATCGTTGGACAACGTGGGACAACGTGGGACACCGTGGGACAACGTGGGACAACGTGGGACAACGTGGGACAACGTGGGACAACGTGGGAAACCATGGAACAACGTGGGACAACGTGGGACACCGTTGGACATCGTTGGACAACGTGGGACAACGTGGGACAACGTGGGACAACGTGGGACAACGTGGGACAACGTGGGACACCGTTGGACACCGTGGGACACCGTTGGACACCGTTGGACATCGTTGGACACCGTGGGACAACGTGGGACAACGTGGGACAACGTGGGACAACGTGGGACAACGTGGGACAACGTGGGACAACGTGGGACAACGTGGGACAACGTGGGACACCGTTGGACAACGTGGGACAACGTGGGACAACGTGGGACAACGTGGGACAACGTGGGACACCGTTGGACACCGTGGGACACCGTTGGACACCGTTGGACATCGTTGGACACCGTGGGACAACGTGGGACAACGTGGGACAACGTGGGACAACGTGGGACAACGTGGGACAACGTGGGACAACGTGGGACAACGTGGGACAACGTGGGACACCGTTGGACAACGTGGGACACCGTTGGACATCGTTGGACACCGTGGGACAACGTGGGACAACGTGGGACAACGTGGGAAACCATGGAACAACGTGGGACAACGTGGGACACCGTTGGACATCGTTGGACAACGTGGGACAACGTGGGACAACGTGGGACAACGTGGGACAACGTGGGACAACGTGGGACACCGTTGGACACCGTGGGACACCTTTGGACACCGTTGGACATCGTTGGACACCGTGGGACAACGTGGGACAACGTGGGACAACGTGGGACAACGTGGGACAACGTGGGACAACGTGGGACAACGTGGGACAACGTGGGACAACGTGGGACACCGTTGGACATCGTTGGACATCGTTGGACATCGTTGGACATCGTGGGACACCGTTGGACATCGTTGGACATCGTTGGACACCGTTGGACACCGTTGGACAACGTGGGACATCGTGGGACAACGTGGGACAACGTGGGACAACGTGGGACAACGTGGGACACCGTTGGACACCGTGGGACACCGTTGGACACCGTTGGACACCGTTGGACATCGTTGGACATCGTTGGACATCGTGGGACACCGTTGGACATCGTTGGACATCGTTGGACACCGTTGGACATCGTTGGACACCGTTGGACATCGTTGGACATCGTTGGACATCGTGGGACACCGTTGGACATCGTTGGACACCGTGGGACAACGTGGGACAACGTGGGACAACGTGGGAAAACATGGAACAACGTGGGACAACGTGGGACACCGTTGGACATCGTTGGACAACGTGGGACAACGTGGGACAACGTGGGACAACGTGGGACAACGTGGGACAACGTGGGACACCGTTGGACACCGTGGGACACCTTTGGACACCGTGGGACAACGTGGGACAACGTGGGACAACGTGGGACAACGTGGGACAACGTGGGACAACGTGGGACAACGTCGGACAACGTGGGACAACGTGGGACAACGTGGGACAACGTGGGACATCGTGGGACAACGTGGGACAACGTGGGACATCGTGGGACAACGTGGGACATCGTGGGACAACGTGGGACAACGTGGGACAACGTGGGACACCGTTGGACACCGTTGGACACCGTTGGACACCGTTGGACATCGTTGGACACCGTGGGACAACGTGGGACAACGTGGGACAACGTGGGACAACGTGGGACAACGTGGGACAACGTGGGACAACGTGGGACAACGTGGGACAACGTGGGACAACGTGGGACATCGTGGGACAACGTGGGACAACGTGGGACAACGTGGGACAACGTGGGACAACGTGGGACAACGTGGGACAACGTGGGACAACGTGGGACAACGTGGGACAACGTGGGACAACGTGGGACAACGTGGGACATCGTGGGACAACGTGGGACAACGTGGGACAACGTGGGACAACGTGGGACAACGTGGGACACCGTTGGACACCGTTGGACATCGTTGGACACCGTGGGACAACGTGGGACAACGTGGGACAACGTGGGACAACGTGGGACAACGTGGGACAACGTGGGACAACGTCGGACAACGTGGGACAACGTGGGACAACGTGGGACAACGTGGGACATCGTGGGACAACGTGGGACAACGTGGGACAACGTGGGACAACGTGGGACATCGTGGGACAACGTGGGACATCGTGGGACAACGTGGGACAACGTGGGACAACGTGGGACACCGTTGGACACCGTTGGACACCGTTGGACACCGTTGGACATCGTTGGACACCGTGGGACAACGTGGGACAACGTGGGACAACGTGGGAAACCATGGAACAACGTGGGACAACGTGGGACACCGTTGGACATCGTTGGACATCGTTGGACACCGTGGGACAACGTGGGACAACGTGGGAAAACGTGGGACAACGTGGGACACCGTTGGACATCGCTGGACACCGTTGGACATCGTTGGACACCGTGGGACAACGTGGGACAACGTGGGACAACGTGGGACAACGTGGGACAACGTGGGACAACGTGGGACAACGTGGGACATCGTGGGACAACGTGGGACAACGTGGGACAACGTGGGACAACGTGGGACATCGTTGGACACCGTTGGACACCGTGGGACAACGTGGGACAACGTGGGACAACGTGGGACAACGTGGGACACCGTTGGACAACGTGGGACACCGTTGGACATCGTTGGACACCGTGGGACAACGTGGGACAACGTGGGACAACGTGGGAAACCATGGAACAACGTGGGACAACGTGGGACACCGTTGGACATCGTTGGACAACGTGGGACAACGTGGGACAACGTGGGACACCGTTGGACATCGTTGGACACCGTGGGACAACGTGGGACAACGTGGGACAACGTGGGACAACGTGGGACAACGTGGGACAACGTGGGACAACGTGGGACAACGTGGGACATCGTGGGACAACGTGGGACAACGTGGGACAACGTGGGACAACGTGGGACATCGTTGGACATCGTTGGACACCGTGGGACAACGTGGGACAACGTGGGACCACGTGGGACAACGTGGGACAACGTGGGACAACGTGGGACAACGTGGGACACCGTTGGACACCGTTGGACATCGTTGGACACCGTGGGACAACGTGGGACAACGTGGGACAACGTGGGAAACCATGGAACAACGTGGGACAACGTGGGACACCGTTGGACATCGTTGGACATCGCTGGACACCGTGGGACAACGTGGGGCAACGTGGGAAAACGTGGGACAACGTGGGACACCGTTGGACATCGCTGGACACCGTTGGACATCGTTGGACACCGTGGGACAACGTGGGACAACGTGGGACAACGTGGGACAACGTGGGACAACGTGGGACAACGTGGGACAACGTGGGGCAACGTGGGACAACGTGGGACATCGTGGGACAACGTGGGACAACGTGGGACAACGTGGGACAACGTGGGACAACGTGGGACAACGTCGGACAACGTGGGACAACGTGGGACAACGTGGGACAACGTGGGACAACGTGGGACAACGTGGGACAACGTGGGACAACGTGGGACAACGTGGGACAACGTGGGACACCGTTGGACACCGTGGGACACCGTTGGACACCGTTGGACATCGTTGGACACCGTGGGACAACGTGGGACAACGTGGGACAACGTGGGACAACGTGGGACAACGTGGGACACCGTTGGACAACGTGGGACACCGTTGGACATCGTTGGACACCGTGGGACAACGTGGGACAACGTGGGACAACGTGGGAAACCATGGAACAACGTGGGACAACGTGGGACACCGTTGGACATCGTTGGACAACGTGGGACAACGTGGGACAACGTGGGACAACGTGGGACAACGTGGGACAACGTGGGACACCGTTGGACACCGTGGGACACCTTTGGACACCGTTGGACATCGTTGGACACCGTGGGACAACGTGGGACAACGTGGGACAACGTGGGACAACGTGGGACAACGTGGGACAACGTGGGACAACGTGGGACAACGTGGGACAACGTGGGACACCGTTGGACATCGTTGGACATCGTTGGACATCGTGGGACACCGTTGGACATCGTTGGACATCGTTGGACACCGTTGGACACCGTTGGACAACGTGGGACATCGTGGGACAACGTGGGACAACGTGGGACAACGTGGGACAACGTGGGACACCGTTGGACACCGTGGGACACCGTTGGACACCGTTGGACACCGTTGGACATCGTTGGACATCGTTGGACATCGTGGGACACCGTTGGACATCGTTGGACATCGTTGGACACCGTTGGACATCGTTGGACACCGTTGGACATCGTTGGACATCGTTGGACATCGTGGGACACCGTTGGACATCGTTGGACATCGTTGGACACCGTTGGACATCGTTGGACATCGTTGGACATCGTTGGACACCGTTGGACACCGTTGGACACCGTTGGACATCGTTGGACACCGTGGGACAACGTGGGACAACGTGGGACAACGTGGGACAACGTGGGACAACGTGGGACATCGTGGGACAACGTGGGACAACGTGGGACAACGTGGGACAACGTGGGACAACGTGGGACACCGTTGGACACCGTGGGACACCGTTGGACACCGTTGGACATCGTTGGACACCGTGGGACAACGTGGGACAACGTGGGACAACGTGGGACAACGTGGGACATCGTGGGACAACGTGGGACAACGTGGGACAACGTGGGACAACGTGGGACATCGTGGGACAACGTGGGACAACGTGGGACACCGTTGGACATCGTTGGACATCGTTGGACACCGTGGGACAACGTGGGACAACGTGGGACAACGTGGGACACCGTTGGACACCGTGGGACACCGTTGGACACCGTTGGACATCGTTGGACACCGTGGGACAACGTGGGACAACGTGGGACAACGTGGGACAACGTGGGACATCGTGGGACAACGTGGGACAACGTGGGACAACGTGGGACAACGTGGGACATCGTGGGACAACGTGGGACAACGTGGGACAACGTGGGACATCGTGGGACAACGTGGGACAACGTGGGACAACGTGGGACAACGTGGGACACCGTTGGACACCGTTGGACACCGTTGGACACCGTTGGACATCGTTGGACACCGTGGGACAACGTGGGACAACGTGGGACAACGTGGGAAACCATGGAACAACGTGGGACAACGTGGGACACCGTTGGACATCGTTGGACATCGTTGGACACCGTGGGACAACGTGGGACAACGTGGGACAACGTGGGACAACGTGGGACAACGTGGGACAACGTGGGACATCGTGGGACACCGTTGGACACCGTGGGACAACGTGGGACAACGTGGGACAACGTGGGACAACGTGGGACAACGTGGGACAACGTGGGACAACGTGGGACAACGTGGGACAACGTGGGACAACGTGGGACAACGTGGGACATCGTGGGACAACGTGGGACAACGTGGGACAACGTGGGACAACGTGGGACAACGTGGGACAACGTCGGACAACGTGGGACAACGTGGGACAACGTGGGACAACGTGGGACAACGTGGGACACCGTTGGACACCGTGGGACACCTTTGGACACCGTTGGACATCGTTGGACACCGTGGGACAACGTGGGACAACGTGGGACAACGTGGGACAACGTGGGACAACGTGGGACAACGTGGGACAACGTGGGACAACGTGGGACAACGTGGGACACCGTTGGACATCGTTGGACATCGTTGGACATCGTGGGACACCGTTGGACATCGTTGGACATCGTTGGACACCGTTGGACACCGTTGGACAACGTGGGACATCGTGGGACAACGTGGGACAACGTGGGACAACGTGGGACAACGTGGGACACCGTTGGACACCGTGGGACACCGTTGGACACCGTTGGACACCGTTGGACATCGTTGGACATCGTTGGACATCGTGGGACACCGTTGGACATCGTTGGACATCGTTGGACACCGTTGGACATCGTTGGACACCGTTGGACATCGTTGGACATCGTTGGACATCGTGGGACACCGTTGGACATCGTTGGACATCGTTGGACACCGTTGGACATCGTTGGACATCGTTGGACATCGTTGGACACCGTTGGACACCGTTGGACACCGTTGGACATCGTTGGACACCGTGGGACAACGTGGGACAACGTGGGACAACGTGGGACAACGTGGGACAACGTGGGACATCGTGGGACAACGTGGGACAACGTGGGACAACGTGGGACAACGTGGGACAACGTGGGACACCGTTGGACACCGTGGGACACCGTTGGACACCGTTGGACATCGTTGGACACCGTGGGACAACGTGGGACAACGTGGGACAACGTGGGACAACGTGGGACATCGTGGGACAACGTGGGACAACGTGGGACAACGTGGGACAACGTGGGACATCGTGGGTCAACGTGGGACAACGTGGGACACCGTTGGACATCGTTGGACATCGTTGGACACCGTGGGACAACGTGGGACAACGTGGGACAACGTGGGACACCGTTGGACACCGTGGGACACCGTTGGACACCGTTGGACATCGTTGGACACCGTGGGACAACGTGGGACAACGTGGGACAACGTGGGACAACGTGGGACATCGTGGGACAACGTGGGACAACGTGGGACAACGTGGGACAACGTGGGACATCGTGGGACAACGTGGGACAACGTGGGACAACGTGGGACATCGTGGGACAACGTGGGACAACGTGGGACAACGTGGGACAACGTGGGACACCGTTGGACACCGTTGGACACCGTTGGACACCGTTGGACATCGTTGGACACCGTGGGACAACGTGGGACAACGTGGGACAACGTGGGAAACCATGGAACAACGTGGGACAACGTGGGACACCGTTGGACATCGTTGGACATCGTTGGACACCGTGGGACAACGTGGGACAACGTGGGACAACGTGGGACAACGTGGGACAACGTGGGACAACGTGGGACATCGTGGGACACCGTTGGACACCGTGGGACAACGTGGGACAACGTGGGACAACGTGGGACAACGTGGGACAACGTGGGACAACGTGGGACAACGTGGGACAACGTGGGACAACGTGGGACAACGTGGGACATCGTGGGACAACGTGGGACAACGTGGGACAACGTGGGACAACGTGGGACAACGTGGGACAACGTGGGACAACGTGGGACAACGTGGGACAACGTGGGACAACGTGGGACAACGTGGGACACCGTTGGACATCGTTGGACAACGTGGGACAACGTGGGACAACGTGGGACAACGTGGGACAACGTGGGACAACGTGGGACAACGTGGGACAACGTGGGACACCGTTGGACACCGTTGGACATCGTTGGACACCGTGGGACAACGTGGGACAACGTGGGACAACGTGGGACAACGTGGGACAACGTGGGACAACGTGGGACAACGTCGGACAACGTGGGACAACGTGGGACAACGTGGGACAACGTGGGACATCGTGGGACAACGTGGGACAACGTGGGACAACGTGGGACAACGTGGGACAACGTGGGACAACGTGGGACAACGTGGGACAACGTGGGACAACGTGGGACATCGTGGGACTACGTGGGACAACGTGGGACAACGTGGGACAACGTGGGACATCGTTGGACACCGTTGGACACCGTGGGACAACGTGGGACAACGTGGGACAACGTGGGACAACGTGGGACAACGTGGGACAACGTGGGACAACGTGGGACAACGTGGGACAACGTGGGACAACGTGGGACAACGTGGGACAACGTGGGACAACGTGGGACAACGTGGGACATCGTGGGACAACGTGGGACAACGTGGGACAACGTGGGACAACGTGGGACAACGTGGGACACCGTTGGACATCGTTGGACACCGTGGGACAACGTGGGACAACGTGGGACAACGTGGGACACCGTTGGACACCGTTGGACACCGTTGGACACCGTTGGACACCGTTGGACATCGTTGGACACCGTGGGACAACGTGGGACAACGTGGGACAACGTGGGAAACCATGGAACAACGTGTGACAACGTGGGACACCGTTGGACATCGTTGGACAACGTGGGACAACGTGGGACAACGTGGGACAACGTGGGACAACGTGGGACAACGTGGGACAACGTGGGACACCGTTGGACACCGTGGGACACCGTTGGACACCGTTGGACATCGTTGGACACCGTGGGACAACGTGGGACAACGTGGGACAACGTGGGACAACGTGGGACAACGTGGGACAACGTGGGACAACGTGGGACAACGTGGGACAACGTGGGACAACGTGGGACAACGTGGGACATCGTGGGACAACGTGGGGCAACGTGGGACAACGTGGGACAACGTGGGACACCGTTGGACAACGTGGGACACCGTTGGACATCGTTGGACACCGTGGGACAACGTGGGACAACGTGGGACAACGTGGGACATCGTGGGACAACGTGGGACAACGTGGGACAACGTGGGACAACGTGGGACAACGTGGGACACCGTTGGACACCGTTGGACACCGTTGGACACCGTTGGACATCGTTGGACACCGTGGGACAACGTGGGACAACGTGGGACAACGTGGGAAACCATGGAACAACGTGGGACAACGTGGGACACCGTTGGACATCGCTGGACATCGTTGGACACCGTGGGACAACGTGGGACAACGTGGGAAAACGTGGGACAACGTGGGACACCGTTGGACATCGCTGGACACCGTTGGACATCGTTGGACACCGTGGGACAACGTGGGACAACGTGGGACAACGTGGGACAACGTGGGACAACGTGGGACAACGTGGGACAACGTGGGACAACGTGGGACAACGTGGGACAACGTGGGACAACGTGGGACATCGTGGGACAACGTGGGACAACGTGGGACAACGTGGGACAACGTGGGACATCGTTGGACACCGTTGGACACCGTGGGACAACGTGGGACAACGTGGGACAACGTGGGACAACGTGGGACAACGTGGGACAACGTGGGACAACGTGGGACACCGTTGGACATCGTTGGACAACGTGGGACAACGTGGGACAACGTGGGACAACGTGGGACAACGTGGGACAACGTGGGACAACGTGGGACAACGTGGGACACCGTTGGACACCGTGGGACACCGTTGGACACCGTTGGACATCGTTGGACACCGTGGGACAACGTGGGACAACGTGGGACAACGTGGGACAACGTGGGACAACGTGGGACAACGTGGGACAACGTGGGACAACGTGGGACAACGTGGGACAACGTGGGACATCGTGGGACAACGTGGGACAACGTGGGACAACGTGGGACAACGTGGGACACCGTTGGACAACGTGGGACACCGTTGGACATCGTTGGACACCGTGGGACAACGTGGGACAACGTGGGACCACGTGGGACAACGTGGGACAACGTGGGACAACGTGGGACAACGTGGGACAACGTGGGACAACGTGGGACAACGTGGGACAACGTGGGACAACGTGGGACAACGTGGGACAACGTGGGACAACGTGGGACAACGTGGGACACCGTTGGACATCGTTGGACACCGTGGGACACCGTGGGACAACGTGGGACAACGTGGGACAACGTGGGACAACGTGGGACAACGTGGGAAACCATGGAACAACGTGGGACAACGTGGGACACCGTTGGACATCGTTGGACAACGTGGGACAACGTGGGACAACGTGGGACAACGTGGGACAACGTGGGACAAGGTGGGACAACGTTGGACACCGTGGGACACCGTTGGACACCGTTGGACATCGTTGGACACCGTGGGACAACGTGGGACAACGTGGGACAACGTGGGACAACGTGGGACAACGTGGGACAACGTGGGACAACGTGGGACAACGTGGGACAACATGGGACAACGTGGGACAACGTGGGACAACGTGGGACACCGTTGGACAACGTGGGACACAGTTGGACATCGTTGGACACCGTGGGACAACGTGGGACAACGTGGGACAACGTGGGACAACGTGGGACAACGTGGGACACCGTTGGACATCGTTGGAGATCGTTGGACATCGTGGGACACCGTTGGACATCGTTGGACATCGTTGGACACCGTTGGACACCGTTGGACAACGTGGGACATCGTGGGACAACGTGGGACAACGTGGGACAACGTGGGACAACGTGGGACACCGTTGGACACCGTGGGACACCGTTGGACACCGTTGGACACCGTTGGACATCGTTGGACATCGTTGAACATCGTGGGACACCGTTGGACATCGTTGGACATCGTTGGACACCGTTGGACATCGTTGGACACCGTTGGACATCGTTGGACATCGTTGGACATCGTGGGACACCGTTGGACATCGTTGGACATCGTTGGACATCGTTGGACATCGTTGGACATCGTTGGACACCGTTGGACACCGTTGGACACCGTTGGACATCGTTGGACACCGTGGGACAACGTGGGACAACGTGGGACAACGTGGGACAACGTGGGACAACGTGGGACAACGTGGGACATCGTGGGACAACGTGGGACAACGTGGGACAACGTGGGACAACGTGGGACAACGTGGGACACCGTTGGACACCGTGGGACACCGTTGGACACCGTTGGACATCGTTGGACACCGTGGGACAACGTGGGACAACGTGGGACAACGTGGGACAACGTGGGACAACGTGGGACAACGTGGGACAACGTGGGACAACGTGGGACAACGTGGGACAACGTGGGACACCGTTGGACACCGTTGGACACCGTTGGACATCGTTGGACACCGTGGGACAACGTGGGACAACGTGGGACAACGTGGGAAACCATGGAACAACGTGGGACAACGTGGGACACCGTTGGACATCGTTGGACAACGTGGGACAACGTGGGACAACGTGGGACAACGTGGGACAACGTGGGAAACCATGAAACAACGTGGGACAACGTGGGACACCGTTGGACATCGTTGGACAACGTGGGACAACGTGGGACAACGTGGGACAAGGTGGGACAACGTGGGACAACGTGGGACAACGTGGGACACCGTTGGACACCGTGGGACACCGTTGGACACCGTTGGACATCGTTGGACACCGTGGGACAACGTGGGACAACGTGGGACAACGTGGGACAACGTGGGACAACGTGGGACAACGTGGGACAACGTGGGACAACGTGGGACAACGTGGGACAACTTGGGACAACGTGGGACAACGTGGGACAACGTGGGACAACGTGGGACACAGTTGGACATCGTTGGACACCGTGGGACACCGTGGGACAACGTGGGACAACGTGGGACAACGTGGGACAACGTGGGACAACGTGGGACAACGTGGGACAACGTGGGACAACGTGGGACAACGTGGGACAACGTGGGACATCGTGGGACAACGTGGGACAACGTGGGACAACGTGGGACAACGTGGGACAACGTGGGACACAGTTGGACATCGTTGGACACCGTGGGACACCGTGGGACAACGTGGGACAACGTGGGACAACGTGGGACAACGTGGGACAACGTGGGAAACCATGGAACAACGTGGGACAACGTGGGACACCGTTGGACATCGTTGGACAACGTGGGACAACGTGGGACAACGTGGGACAACGTGGGACAACGTGGGACAACGTGGGACACCGTTGGACACCGTGGGACACCGTTGGACACCGTTGGACATCGTTGGACACCGTGGGACAACGTGGGACAACGTGGGACAACGTGGGACAACGTGGGACAACGTGGGACAACGTGGGACAACGTGGGACAACGTGGGACAACGTGGGACAACGTGGGACAACGTGGGACAACGTGGGACAACGTGGGACACCGTTGGACAACGTGGGACACCGTTGGACATCGTTGGACACCGTGGGACAACGTGGGACAACGTGGGACAACGTGGGACAACGTGGGACAACGTGGGACACCGTTGGACATCGTTGGACACCGTTGGACATCGTGGGACACCGTTGGACATCGTTGGACATCGTTGGACACCGTTGGACACCGTTGGACAACGTGGGACATCGTGGGACAACGTGGGACAACGTGGGACAACGTGGGACAACGTGGGACACCGTTGGACACCTTGGGACACCGTTGGACACCGTTGGACACCGTTGGACATCGTTGGACATCGTTGGACATCGTGGGACACCGTTGGACATCGTTGGACATCGTTGGACACCGTTGGACATCGTTGGACACCGTTGGACATCGTTGGACATCGTTGGACATCGTGGGACACCGTTGGACATCGTTGGACATCGTTGGACACCGTTGGACATCGTTGGACATCGTTGGACATCGTTGGACACCGTTGGACACCGTTGGACACCGTTGGACATCGTTGGACACCGTGGGACAACGTGGGACAACGTGGGACAACGTGGGACAACGTGGGACAACGTGGGACAACGTGGGACATCGTGGGACAACGTGGGACAATGTGGGACAACGTGGGACAACGTGGGACAACGTGGGACACCGTTGGACACCGTGGGACACCGTTGGACACCGTTGGACATCGTTGGACACCGTGGGACAACGTGGGACAACGTGGGACAACGTGGGACAACGTGGGACAACATGGGACAACGTGGGACAACGTGGGACATCGTGGGACAACTTTGGACAACGTGGGACAACGTGGGACAACGTGGGACAACGTGGGACACCGTTGGACATCGTTGGACACCGTGGGACAACGTGGGACAACGTGGGACAACGTGGGACACCGTTGGACACCGTTGGACACCGTTGGACACCGTTGGACATCGTTGGACACCGTGGGACAACGTGGGACAACGTGGGACAACGTGGGAAACCATGGAACAACGTGGGACAACGTGGGACACCGTTGGACATCGTTGGACAACGTGGGACAACGTGGGACAACGTGGGACAACGTGGGACAACGTGGGACAACGTGGGACAACGTGGGACACCGTTGGACACCGTGGGACACCATTGGACACCGTTGGACATCGTTGGACACCGTGGGACAACGTGGGACAACGTGGGACAACGTGGGACAACGTGGGACAACGTGGGACAACGTGGGACAACGTGGGACAACGTGGGACAACGTGGGACATCGTTGGACACCGTTGGACACCGTGGGACAACGTGGGACAACGTGGGAAAACGTGGGACAACGTGGGACACCGTTGGACATCGCTGGACACCGTTGGACATCGTTGGACACCGTGGGACAACGTGGGACAACGTGGGACAACGTGGGACAACGTGGGACAACGTGGGACAACGTGGGACAACGTGGGACAACGTGGGAAAACGTGGGACAACGTGGGACACCGTTGGACATCGCTGGACACCGTTGGACATCGTTGGACACCGTGGGACAACGTGGGACAACGTGGGACATCGTTGGACACCGTGGGACAACGTGGGACAACGTGGGACATCGTGGGACAACGTGGGACAACGTGGGACAACGTGGGACATCGTGGGACACCGTGGGACAACGTGGGACAACGTGGGACATCGTGGGACAACGTGGGACAACGTGGGACAACGTGGGACATCGTGGGACACCGTGGGACAACGTGGGACAACGTGGGACAACGTGGGACAACGTCGGACAACGTGGGACATCGTGGGACAACGTGGGACAACGTGGGACACCGTTGGACAACGTGGGACACCGTTGGACATCGTTGGACACCGTGGGACAACGTGGGACAACGTGGGACAACGTGGGACAACGTGGGACAACGTGGGACACCGTGGGACATCGTTGGACATCGTTGGACATCGTGGGACACCGTTGGACATCGTTGGACATCGTTGGACACCGTTGGACACCGTTGGACAACGTGGGACATCGTGGGACAACGTGGGACAACGTGGGACAACGTGGGACAACGTGGGACACCGTTGGACACCGTGGGACACCGTTGGACACCGTTGGACACCGTTGGACATCGTTGGACATCGTTGGACATCGTGGGACACCGTTGGACATCGTTGGACATCGTTGGACACCGTTGGACATCGTTGGACACCGTTGGACATCGTTGGACATCGTTGGACATCGTGGGACACCGTTGGACATCGTTGGACATCGTTGGACACCGTTGGACATCGTTGGACATCGTTGGACATCGTTGGACACCGTTGGACACCGTTGGACACCGTTGGACACCGTTGGACATCGTTGGACACCGTGGGACAACGTGGGACAACGTGGGACAACGTGGGAAACCATGGAACAACGTGGGACAACGTGGGACACCGTTGGACATCGTTGGACAACGTGGGACAACGTGGGACAACGTGGGACAACGTGGGACAACGTGGGAAACCATGGAACAACGTGGGACAACGTGGGACACCGTTGGACATCGTTGGACAACGTGGGACAACGTGGGACAACGTGGGACAAGGTGGGACAACGTGGGACAACGTGGGACAACGTGGGACACCGTTGGACACCGTGGGACACCGTTGGACACCGTTGGACATCGTTGGACACCGTGGGACAACGTGGGACAACGTGGGACAACGTGGGACAACGTGGGACAACGTGGGACAACGTGGGACAACGTGGGACAACGTGGGACAACGTGGGACAACTTGGGACAACGTGGGACAACGTGGGACAACGTGGGACAACGTGGGACACAGTTGGACATCGTTGGACACCGTGGGACACCGTGGGACAACGTGGGACAACGTGGGACAACGTGGGACAACGTGGGACAACGTGGGACAACGTGGGACACAGTTGGACATCGTTGGACACCGTGGGACACCGTGGGACAACGTGGGACAACGTGGGACAACGTGGGACAACGTGGGACAACGTGGGAAACCATGGAACAACGTGGGACAACGTGGGACACCGTTGGACATCGTTGGACAACGTGGGACAACGTGGGACAACGTGGGACAACGTGGGACAACGTGGGACAACGTGGGACACCGTTGGACACCGTGGGACACCGTTGGACACCGTTGGACATCGTTGGACACCGTGGGACAACGTGGGACAACGTGGGACAACGTGGGACAACGTGGGACAACGTGGGACAACGTGGGACAACGTGGGACAACGTGGGACAACGTGGGACAACGTGGGACAACGTGGGACAACGTGGGACAACGTGGGACACCGTTGGACAACGTGGGACACCGTTGGACATCGTTGGACACCGTGGGACAACGTGGGACAACGTGGGACAACGTGGGACAACGTGGGACAACGTGGGACACCGTTGGACATCGTTGGACATCGTTGGACATCGTGGGACACCGTTGGACATCGTTGGACATCGTTGGACACCGTTGGACACCGTTGGACAACGTGGGACATCGTGGGACAACGTGGGACAACGTGGGACAACGTGGGACAACGTGGGACACCGTTGGACACCGTGGGACACCGTTGGACACCGTTGGACACCGTTGGACATCGTTGGACATCGTTGGACATCGTGGGACACCGTTGGACATCGTTGGACATCGTTGGACACCGTTGGACATCGTTGGACACCGTTGGACATCGTTGGACATCGTTGGACATCGTGGGACACCGTTGGACATCGTTGGACATCGTTGGACACCGTTGGACATCGTTGGACATCGTTGGACATCGTTGGACACCGTTGGACACCGTTGGACACCGTTGGACATCGTTGGACAACGTGGGACAACGTGGGACAACGTGGGACAACGTGGGACAACGTGGGACAACGTGGGACAACGTGGGACATCGTGGGACAACGTGGGACAATGTGGGACAACGTGGGACAACGTGGGACAACGTGGGACACCGTTGGACACCGTGGGACACCGTTGGACACCGTTGGACATCGTTGGACACCGTGGGACAACGTGGGACAACGTGGGACAACGTGGGACAACGTGGGACAACATGGGACAACGTGGGACACCGTTGGACATCGTTGGACACCGTGGGACAACGTGGGACAACGTGGGACAACGTGGGACAACGTGGGACAACATGGGACAACGTGGGACAACGTGGGACATCGTGGGACAACTTTGGACAACGTGGGACAACGTGGGACAACGTGGGACAACGTGGGACAACGTGGGACACCGTTGGACACCGTTGGACACCGTTGGACACCGTTGGACATCGTTGGACACCGTGGGACAACGTGGGACAACGTGGGACAACGTGGGAAACCATGGAACAACGTGGGACAACGTGGGACAACGTGGGAAACCATGGAACAACGTGGGATAACGTGGGACACCGTTGGACATCGTTGGACAACGTGGGACAACGTGGGACAACGTGGGACAACGTGGGACAACGTGGGACAACGTGGGACAACGTGGGACACCGTTGGACACCGTGGGACACCATTGGACACCGTTGGACATCGTTGGACACCGTGGGACAACGTGGAACAACGTGGGACAACGTGGGACAACGTGGGACAACGTGGGACAACGTGGGACAACGTGGGACAACGTGGGACAACGTGGGACAACGTGGGACATCGTTGGACACCGTTGGACACCGTGGGACAACGTGGGACAACGTGGGAAAACGTGGGACAACGTGGGACACCGTTGGACATCGCTGGACACCGTTGGACATCGTTGGACACCGTGGGACAACGTGGGACAACGTGGGACAACGTGGGACAACGTGGGACAACATGGGACAACGTGGGACAACGTGGGACAACGTGGGAAAACGTGGGACAACGTGGGACACCGTTGGACATCGCTGGACACCGTTGGACATCGTTGGACACCGTGGGACAACGTGGGACAACGTGGGACATCGTTGGACACCGTGGGACAACGTGGGACAACGTGGGACAACGTGGGACAACGTGGGACAACGTGGGACAACGTGGGACAACGTGGGACATCGTGGGACAACGTGGGACAACGTGGGACAACGTGGGACAACGTGGGACAACGTGGGACACAGTTGGACATCGTTGGACACCGTGGGACACCGTGGGACAACGTGGGACAACGTGGGACAACGTGGGACAACGTGGGACAACGTGGGAAACCATGGAACAACGTGGGACAACGTGGGACACCGTTGGACATCGTTGGACAACGTGGGACAACGTGGGACAACGTGGGACAACGTGGGACAACGTGGGACAACGTGGGACACCGTTGGACACCGTGGGACACCGTTGGACACCGTTGGACATCGTTGGACACCGTGGGACAACGTGGGACAACGTGGGACAACGTGGGACAACGTGGGACAACGTGGGACAACGTGGGACAACGTGGGACAACGTGGGACAACGTGGGACAACGTGGAACAACGTGGGACAACGTGGGACACCGTTGGACATCGTTGGACATCGTTGGACATCGTGGGACACCGTTGGACATCGTTGGACATCGTTGGACACCGTTGGACACCGTTGGACAACGTGGGACATCGTGGGACAACGTGGGACAACGTGGGACAACGTGGGACAACGTGGGACACCGTTGGACACCGTGGGACACCGTTGGACACCGTTGGACACCGTTGGACATCGTTGGACATCGTTGGACATCGTGGGACACCGTTGGACATCGTTGGACATCGTTGGACACCGTTGGACATCGTTGGACACCGTTGGACATCGTTGGACATCGTTGGACATCGTGGGACACCGTTGGACATCGTTGGACATCGTTGGACACCGTTGGACAACGTGGGACAACGTGGGACAACGTGGGACAACGTGGGACAACGTCGGACAACGTGGGACAACGTGGGACATCGTGGGACAACGTGGGACAACGTGGGACAACGTGGGACAACGTGGGACAACGTGGGACACCGTTGGACACCGTGGGACACCGTTGGACACCGTTGGACATCGTTGGACACCGTGGGACAACGTGGGACAACGTGGGACAACGTGGGACAACGTGGGACATCGTGGGACAACGTGGGACAACGTGGGACAACGTGGGACATCGTGGGACAACGTGGGACAACGTGGGACAACGTGGGACACCGTTGGACACCGTTGGACACCGTTGGACACCGTTGGACATCGTTGGACACCGTGGGACAACGTGGGACAACGTGGGACAACGTGGGACAACGTGGGACAACGTGGGACAACGTGGGACAACGTGGGACAACGTGGGACAACGTGGGACAACGTGGGACATCGTGGGACAACGTGGGACAACGTGGGACAACGTGGGACAACGTGGGACAACGTGGGACACAGTTGGACATCGTTGGACACCGTGGGACACCGTGGGACAACGTGGGACAACGTGGGACAACGTGGGACAACGTGGGACAACGTGGGAAACCATGGAACAACGTGGGACAACGTGGGACACCGTTGGACATCGTTGGACAACGTGGGACAACGTGGGACAACGTGGGACAACGTGGGACAACGTGGGACAACGTGGGACACCGTTGGACACCGTGGGACACCGTTGGACACCGTTGGACATCGTTGGACACCGTGGGACAACGTGGGACAACGTGGGACAACGTGGGACAACGTGGGACAACGTGGGACAACGTGGGACAACGTGGGACAACGTGGGACAACGTGGAACAACGTGGGACAACGTGGGACACCGTTGGACATCGTTGGACATCGTTGGACATCGTGGGACACCGTTGGACATCGTTGGACATCGTTGGACACCGTTGGACACCGTTGGACAACGTGGGACATCGTTGGACACCGTGGGACAACGTGGGACAACGTGGGACAACGTGGGACAACGTGGGACAACGTGGGACAACGTGGGACATCGTGGGACAACGTGGGACAACGTGGGACAACGTGGGACAACGTGGGACAACGTGGGACACCGTTGGACACCGTGGGACACCGTTGGACACCGTTGGACATCGTTGGACACCGTGGGACAACGTGGGACAACGTGGGACAACGTGGGACAACGTGGGACAACATGGGACAACGTGGGACAACGTGGGACATCGTGGGACAACTTGGGACAACGTGGGACAACGTGGGACAACGTGGGACAACGTGGGACACCGTTGGACATCGTTGGACACCGTGGGACAACGTGGGACAACGTGGGACAACGTGGGACACCGTTGGACACCGTTGGACACCGTTGGACACCGTTGGACATCGTTGGACACCGTGGGACAACGTGGGACAACGTGGGACAACGTGGGAAACCATGGAACAACGTGGGACAACGTGGGACACCGTTGGACATCGTTGGACAACGTGGGACAACGTGGGACAACGTGGGACAACGTGGGACAACGTGGGACAACGTGGGACAACGTGGGACACCGTTGGACACCGTGGGACACCATTGGACACCGTTGGACATCGTTGGACACCGTGGGACAACGTGGGACAACGTGGGACAACGTGGGACAACGTGGGACAACGTGGGACAACGTGGGACAACGTGGGACAACGTGGGACAACGTGGGACAACGTGGGACAACGTGGGACAACGTGGGACATCGTGGGACAACGTGGGACAACGTGGGACAACGTGGGACAACGTGGGACACCGTTGGACAACGTGGGACACCGTTGGACATCGTTGGACACCGTGGGACAACGTGGGACAACGTGAGACCACGTGGGACAACGTGGGACAACGTGGGACAACGTGGGACAACGTGGGACAACGTCGGACATCGTGGGACAACGTGGGACAACGTGGGACAACGTGGGACAACGTGGGACAACGTGGGACATCGTTGGACACCGTTGGACACCGTGGGACAACGTGGGACAACGTGGGACCACGTGGGACAACGTGGGACAACGTGGGACAACGTGGGACAACGTGGGACATCGTGGGACAACGTGGGACAACGTGGGACAACGTGGGACCACGTGGGACAACGTGGGACAACGTGGGACATCGTTGGACACCGTTGGACACCGTGGGACAACGTGGGACAACGTGGGAAAACGTGGGACAACGTGGGACACCGTTGGACATCGCTGGACACCGTTGGACATCGTTGGACACCGTGGGACAACGTGGGACAACGTGGGACAACGTGGGACAACGTGGGACAACGTGGGACAACGTGGGACAACGTGGGACAACGTGGGAAAACGTGGGACAACGTGGGACACCGTTGGACATCGCTGGACACCGTTGGACATCGTTGGACACCGTGGGACAACGTGGGACAACGTGGGACATCGTTGGACACCGTGGGACAACGTGGGACAACGTGGGACATCGTGGGACAACGTGGGACAACGTGGGACAACGTGGGACATCGTGGGACTCCGTGGGACAACGTGGGACAACGTGGGACATCGTGGGACAACGTGGGACAACGTGGGACAACGTGGGACATCGTGGGACACCGTGGGACAACGTGGGACAACGTGGGACAACGTGGGACAACGTCGGACAACGTGGGACAACGTGGGACATCGTGGGACAACGTGGGACAACGTGGGACAACGTGGGACAACGTGAGACAACGTGGGACACCGTTGGACACCGTGGGACACCGTTGGACACCGTTGGACATCGTTGGACACCGTGGGACAACGTGGGACAACGTGGGACAACGTGGGACAACGTGGGACATCGTGGGACAACGTGGGACAACGTGGGACAACGTGGGACATCGTGGGACAACGTGGGACAACGTGGGACAACGTGGGACATCGTGGGACAACGTGGGACAACGTGGGACAACGTGGGACAACGTGGGACACCGTTGGACACCGTTGGACACCGTTGGACACCGTTGGACATCGTTGGACACCGTGGGACAACGTGGGACAACGTGGGACAACGTGGGAAACCATGGAACAACGTGGGACAACGTGGGACACCGTTGGACATCGTTGGACATCGTTGGACACCGTGGGACAACGTGGGACAACGTGGGACAACGTGGGACAACGTGGGACAACGTGGGACAACGTGGGACATCGTGGGACACCGTTGGACATCGTTGGACACCGTGGGACAACGTGGGACAACGTGGGACAACGTGGGACAACGTGGGACATCGTGGGACAACGTGGGACAACGTGGGACAACGTGGGACAACGTGGGACAACGTGGGAAACCATGGAACAACGTGGGACAACGTGGGACACCGTTGGACATCGTTGGACATCGTTGGACACCGTGGGACAACGTGGGACAACGTGGGAAAACGTGGGACAACGTGGGACACCGTTGGACATCGCTGGACACCGTTGGACATCGTTGGACACCGTGGGACAACGTGGGACAACGTGGGACAACGTGGGACAACGTGGGACATCGTGGGACAACGTGGGACAACGTGGGACAACGTGGGACAACGTGGGACAACGTGGGACACCGTGGGACAACGTGGGACAACGTGGGACAACGTGGGACAACGTGGGACACCGTTGGACACCGTGGGACACCGTTGGACACCGTTGGACATCGTTGGACACCGTGGGACAACGTGGGACATCGTGGGACAACGTGGGACATCGTTGGACACCGTTGGACACCGTGGGACAACGTGGGACAACGTGGGACAACGTGGGACAACGTGGGACAACGTGGGACAACGTGGGACAACGTGGGACAACGTGGGACACCGTTGGACACGGTGGGACAACGTGGAACAACGTGGGACAACGTGGGACAACGTGGGACAACGTGGGACAACGTGGGACAACGTGGGACAACGTGGGACAACGTGGGACAACGTGGGACAACGTGGGACAACGTGGGACAACGTGGGACAACGTGGGACAACGTGGGACATCGTGGGACAACGTGGGACAACGTGGGACAACGTGGGACAACGTGGGACAACGTGGGACACCGTTGGACATCGTTGGACACCGTGGGACAACGTGGGACAACGTGGGACAACGTGGGACACCGTTGGACACCGTTGGACACCGTTGGACATCGTTGGACACCGTGGGACAACGTGGGACAACGTGGGACAACGTGGGAAACCATGGAACAACGTGGGACAACGTGGGACACCGTTGGACATCGTTGGACAACGTGGGATAACGTGGGACAACGTGGGACAACGTGGGACAACGTGGGACAACGTGGGACAACGTGGGACACCGTTGGACACCGTGGGACACCGTTGGACACCGTTGGACAACGTTGGACACCGTTGGACAACGTTGGACAACGTGGGACAACGTGGGACAACGTGGGACAACGTGGGACAACGTGGGACAACGTGGGACAACGTGGGACACCGTTGGACATCGCTGGACACCGTTGGACATCGTTGGACACCGTGGGACAACGTGGGACAACGTGGGACAACGTGGGACAACGTGGGACAACGTGGGACAACGTGGGACAACGTGGGACAACGTGGGACAACGTGGGACAACGTGGGACAACGTGGGACAACGTGGGACAACGTGGGACAACGTGGGACAACGTGGGACAACGTGGGACACCGTTGGACAACGTGGGACACCGTTGGACATCGTTGGACACCGTGGGACAACGTGGGACAACGTGGGACAACGTGGGACAACGTGGGACAACGTGGGACACCGTTGGACATCGTTGGACATCGTTGGACATCGTGGGACACCGTTGGACATCGTTGGACATCGTTGGACACCGTTGGACACCGTTGGACAACGTGGGACATCGTGGGACAACGTGGGACAACGTGGGACAACGTGGGACAACGTGGGACAACGTGGGACAACGTGGGACACCGTTGGACACCGTTGGACACCGTTGGACACCGTTGGACATCGTTGGACACCGTGGGACAACGTGGGACAACGTGGGACAACGTGGGAAACCATGGAACAACGTGGGACAACGTGGGACAACGTGCGACACCGTTGGACAACGTGGGACACCGTTGGACATCGTTGGACACCGTGGGACAACGTGGGACAACGTGGGACATCGTGGGACAACGTGGGACAACGTGGGACAACGTGGGACAACGTGGGACAACGTGGGACAACGTGGGACAACGTGGGACAACGTGGGACAACGTGGGACAACGTGGGACAACGTGGGACAACGTGGGACAACGTGGGACAACGTGGGACATCGTGGGACAACGTGGGACAACGTGGGACAACGTGGGACAACGTGGGACAACGTGGGACACCGTTGGACATCGTTGGACACCGTGGGACAACGTGGGACAACGTGGGACAACGTGGGACACCGTTGGACACCGTTGGACACCGTTGGACATCGTTGGACACCGTGGGACAACGTGGGACAACGTGGGACACCGTGGGACAACGTGGGACAACGTGGGACAACGTGGGACAACGTGGGACATCGTGGGACAACGTGGGACAACGTGGGACAACGTGGGACATCGTGGGACAACGTGGGACACCGTGGGACAACGTGGGACAACGTGGGACAACGTGGGACAACGTGGGACAACGTGGGACACCGTTGGACACCGTGGGACACCGTTGGACACCGTTGGACATCGTTGGACACCGTGGGACAACGTGGGACATCGTGGGACAACGTGGGACATCGTTGGACACCGTTGGACACCGTGGGACAACGTGGGACAACGTGGGACAACGTGGGACAACGTGGGACAACGTGGGACAACGTGGGACAACGTGGGACACCGTTGGACACCGTGGGACAACGTGGAACAACGTGGGACAACGTGGGACAACGTGGGACAACGTGGGACAACGTGGGACAACGTGGGACAACGTGGGACAACGTGGGACAACGTGGGACAACGTGGGACAACGTGGGACAACGTGGGACAACGTGGGACAACGTGGGACACCGTGGGACAACGTGGGACAACGTGGGACAACGTGGGACAACGTGGGACAACGTGGGACACCGTTGGACATCGTTGGACACCGTGGGACAACGTGGGACAACGTGGGACAACGTGGGACACCGTTGGACACCGTTGGACACCGTTGGACATCGTTGGACACCGTGGGACAACGTGGGACAACGTGGGACAACGTGGGAAACCATGGAACAACGTGGGACAACGTGGGACACCGTTGGACATCGTTGGACAACGTGGGATAACGTGGGACAACGTGGGACAACGTGGGACAACGTGGGACAACGTGGGACAACGTGGGACACCGTTGGACACCGTGGGACACCGTTGGACACCGTTGGACATCGTTGGACACCGTGGGACAACGTTGGACAACGTG
This sequence comes from Bombus terrestris, assembly GCF_910591885.1. NCBI lineage: Eukaryota > Metazoa > Arthropoda > Insecta > Hymenoptera > Apidae > Bombus > Bombus terrestris. The sequence continues at coordinate 431,957 of NW_025963585.1, read as the reverse complement.
GGACAACGTGGGACAACGTGGGACAACGTGGGACAACGTGGGACAACGTGGGACAACGTGGGACACCGTTGGACATCGCTGGACACCGTTGGACATCGTTGGACACCGTGGGACAACGTGGGACAACGTGGGACAACGTGGGACAACGTGGGACAACGTGGGACAACGTGGGACAACGTGGGACAACGTGGGACAACGTGGGACAACGTGGGACAACGTGGGACAACGTGGGACAACGTGGGACAACGTGGGACAACGTGGGACAACGTGGGACACCGTTGGACAACGTGGGACACCGTTGGACATCGTTGGACACCGTGGGACAACGTGGGACAACGTGGGACAACGTGGGACAACGTGGGACAACGTGGGACACCGTTGGACATCGTTGGACATCGTTGGACATCGTGGGACACCGTTGGACATCGTTGGACATCGTTGGACACCGTTGGACACCGTTGGACAACGTGGGACATCGTGGGACAACGTGGGACAACGTGGGACAACGTGGGACAACGTGGGACAACGTGGGACAACGTGGGACACCGTTGGACACCGTTGGACACCGTTGGACACCGTTGGACATCGTTGGACACCGTGGGACAACGTGGGACAACGTGGGACAACGTGGGAAACCATGGAACAACGTGGGACAACGTGGGACAACGTGCGACACCGTTGGACAACGTGGGACACCGTTGGACATCGTTGGACACCGTGGGACAACGTGGGACAACGTGGGACAACGTGGGACAACGTGGGACAACGTGGGACAACGTGGGACACCGTTGGACATCGTTGGACAACGTGGGACAACGTGGGACAACGTGGGACAACGTGGGACACCGTTGGACATCGTTGGACATCGTTGGACATCGTGGGACACCGTTGGACATCGTTGGACATCGTTGGACACCGTTGGACACCGTTGGACAACGTGGGACATCGTGGGACAACGTGGGACAACGTGGGACAACGTGGGACAACGTGGGACACCGTTGGACACCGTGGGACACCGTTGGACACCGTTGGACACCGTTGGACATCGTTGGACATCGTTGGACATCGTGGGACACCGTTGGACATCGTTGGACATCGTTGGACACCGTTGGACATCGTTGGACACCGTTGGACATCGTTGGACATCGTTGGACATCGTGGGACACCGTTGGACATCGTTGGACATCGTTGGACACCGTTGGACATCGTTGGACATCGTTGGACATCGTTGGACACCGTTGGACACCGTTGGACACCGTTGGACATCGTTGGACACCGTGGGACAACGTGGGACAACGTGGGACAACGTGGGACAACGTGGGACAACGTGGGACATCGTGGGACAACGTGGGACAACGTGGGACAACGTGGGACAACGTGGGACAACGTGGGACACCGTTGGACACCGTGGGACACCGTTGGACACCGTTGGACATCGTTGGACACCGTGGGACACCGTTGGACACCGTTGGACATCGTTGGACACCGTGGGACAACGTGGGACAACGTGGGACAACGTGGGACAACGTGGGACAACGTGGGACAACGTGGGACAACGTGGGACAACGTGGGACAACGTGGGACCACGTGGGACAACGTGGGACAACGTGGGACAACGTGGGACAACGTGGGACAACGTGGGACAACGTGGGACAACGTGGGACATCGTGGGACAACGTGGGACAACGTGGGACAACGTGGGACAACGTGGGACAACGTGGGACACCGTTGGACATCGTTGGACACCGTGGGACACCGTGGGACAACGTGGGACAACGTGGGACAACGTGGGACAACGTGGGACAACGTGGGAAACCATGGAACAACGTGGGACAACGTGGGACACCGTTGGACATCGTTGGACAACGTGGGACAACGTGGGACAACGTGGGACAACGTGGGACAACGTGGGACAACGTGGGACACCGTTGGACACCGTGGGACACCGTTGGACACCGTTGGACATCGTTGGACACGGTGGGACAACGTGGGACGACGTGGAACAACGTGGGACAACGTGGGACAACGTGGGACAACGTGGGACAACGTGGGACAACGTGGGACAACGTGGGACAACGTGGGACAACGTGGGACAACGTGGGACACCGTTGGACAACGTGGGACACCGTTGGACATCGTTGGACACCGTGGGACAACGTGGGACAACGTGGGACATCGTGGGACAACGTGGGACAACGTGGGACAACGTGGGACAACGTGGGACACCGTTGGACACCGTGGGACACCGTTGGACTCCGTTGGACACCGTGGGACATCGTGGGAAAACGTGGGACAACGTGGGACAACGTGGGACAACGTGGGACAACGTGGGACACCGTTGGACATCGTTGGACACCGTGGGACAACGTGGGACAACGTGGGACAACGTGGGACAACGTGGGACAACGTGGGACACCGTTGGACACCGTGGGACACCGTTGGACATCGTTGGACACCGTGGGACAACGTGGGACAACGTGGGACAACGTGGGACAACGTGGGACACCGTTGGACATCGTTGGACACCGTGGGACACCGTGGGACAACGTGGGACAACGTGGGACAACGTGGGACAACGTGGGACAACGTGGGAAACCATGGAACAACGTGGGACAACGTGGGACACCGTTGGACATCGTTGGACAACGTGGGACAACGTGGGACAACGTGGGACAACGTGGGACAACGTGGGACAACGTGGGACACCGTTGGACATCGTTGGACATCGTTGGACATCGTGGGACACCGTTGGACATCGTTGGACATCGTTGGACATCGTGGGACACCGTTGGACATCGTTGGACATCGTTGGACACCGTTGGACATCGTTGGACATCGTTGGACATCGTGGGACACCGTTGGACATCGTTGGACATCGTTGGACACCGTTGGACACCGTTGGACAACGTGGGACATCGTGGGACAACGTGGGACAACGTGGGACAACGTGGGACAACGTGGGACACCGTTGGACACCGTGGGACACCGTTGGACTCCGTTGGACACCGTGGGACATCGTGGGACAACGTGGGACAACGTGGGACAACGTGGGACAACGTGGGACAACGTGGGACAACGTGGGACACCGTTGGACATCGTTGGACACCGTGGGACAACGTGGGACAACGTGGGACAACGTGGGACACCGTTGGACACCGTTGGACACCGTTGGACATCGTTGGACACCGTGGGACAACGTGGGACAACGTGGGACAACGTGGGAAACCATGGAACAACGTGGGACAACGTGGGACACCGTTGGACATCGTTGGACATCGTGGGATAACGTGGGACAACGTGGGACAACGTGGGACAACGTGGGACAACGTGGGACAACGTGGGACACCGTTGGACACCGTGGGACACCGTTGGACACCGTTGGACATCGTTGGACACCGTGGGACAACGCGGGACAACGTGGGACAACGTGGGACAACGTGGGACAACGTGGGACAACGTGGGACAACGTGGGACAACGTTGGACACCGTTGGACATCGTTGGACACCGTGGGACACCGTTGGACACCGTTGGACATCGTTGGACACCGTGGGACAACGTGGGACAACGTGGGACAACGTGGGACAACGTGGGACAACGTGGGACAACGTGGGACAACGTGGGACAACGTGGGACCACGTGGGACAACGTGGGACAACGTGGGACAACGTGGGACAACGTGGGACAACGTGGGACAACGTGGGACAACGTGGGACATCGTGGGACAACGTGGGACAACGTGGGACAACGTGGGACAACGTGGGACAACGTGGGACACCGTTGGACATCGTTGGACACCGTGGGACACCGTGGGACAACGTGGGACAACGTGGGACAACGTGGGACAACGTGGGACAACGTGGGAAACCATGGAACAACGTGGGACAACGTGGGACACCGTTGGACATCGTTGGACAACGTGGGACAACGTGGGACAACGTGGGACAACGTGGGACAACGTGGGACAACGTGGGACACCGTTGGACACCGTGGGACACCGTTGGACACCGTTGGACATCGTTGGACACCGTGGGACAACGTGGGACGACGTGGAACAACGTGGGACAACGTGGGACAACGTGGGACAACGTGGGACAACGTGGGACAACGTGGGACAACGTGGGACAACGTGGGACAACGTGGGACAACGTGGGACACCGTTGGACAACGTGGGACACCGTTGGACATCGTTGGACACCGTGGGACAACGTGGGACAACGTGGGACAACGTGGGACAACGTGGGACAACGTGGGACACCGTTGGACATCGTTGGACATCGTTGGACATCGTGGGACACCGTTGGACATCGTTGGACATCGTTGGACACCGTTGGACACCGTTGGACAACGTGGGACATCGTGGGACAACGTGGGACAACGTGGGACAACGTGGGACAACGTGGGACACCGTTGGACACCGTGGGACACCGTTGGACTCCGTTGGACACCGTTGGACATCGTTGGACATCGTTGGACATCGTGGGACACCGTTGGACATCGTTGGACATCGTTGGACACCGTTGGACATCGTTGGACACCGTTGGACATCGTTGGACATCGTTGGACATCGTGGGACACCGTTGGACATCGTTGGACATCGTTGGACACCGTTGGACATCGTTGGACATCGTTGGACATCGTTGGACACCGTTGGACACCGTTGGACACCGTTGGACATCGTTGGACACCGTGGGACAACGTTTGACAACGTGGGACAACGTGGGACAACGTGGGACAACGTGGGACAACGTGGGACATCGTGGGACAACGTGGGACAACGTGGGACAACGTAGGACAACGTGGGACAACGTGGGACACCGTTGGACACCGTGGGACACCGTTGGACACCGTTGGACATCGTTGGACACCGTGGGACAACGTGGGACAACGTGGGACAACGTGGGACAACGTGGGACAACGTGGGACAACGTGGGACAACGTGGGACAACGTGGGACAACGTGGGACAACGTGGGACAACGTGGGACATCGTGGGACAACGTGGGACAACGTGGGACAACGTGGGACAACGTGGGACAACGTGGGACAACGTGGGACAACGTGGGACAACGTGGGACACCGTTGGACATCGCTGGACACCGTTGGACATCGTTGGACACCGTGGGACAACGTGGGACAACGTGGGACAACGTGGGACAACGTGGGACAACGTGGGACAACGTGGGACAACGTGGGACACCGTTGGACACCGTGGGACAACGTGGGACAACGTGGGACAACGTGGGACAACGTGGGACAACGTGGGACAACGTGGGACAACGTGGGACAACGTGGGACAACGTGGGACAACGTGGGACAACGTGGGACAACGTGGGACAACGTGGGACAACGTGGGACATCGTGGGACAACGTGGGACAACGTGGGACAACGTGGGACAACGTGGGACAACGTGGGACACCGTTGGACATCGTTGGACACCGTGGGACAACGTGGGACAACGTGGGACAACGTGGGACACCGTTGGACACCGTTGGACACCGTTGGACATCGTTGGACACCGTGGGACAACGTGGGACAACGTGGGACAACGTGGGAAACCATGGAACAACGTGGGACAACGTGGGACACCGTTGGACATCGTTGGACAACGTGGGATAACGTGGGACAACGTGGGACAACGTGGGACAACGTGGGACAACGTGGGACAACGTGGGACACCGTTGGACACCGTGGGACACCGTTGGACACCGTTGGACATCGTTGGACACCGTGGGACAACGCGGGACAACGTGGGACAACGTGGGACAACGTGGGACAACGTGGGACAACGTGGGACAACGTGGGACACCGTTGGACATCGCTGGACACCGTTGGACATCGTTGGACACCGTGGGACAACGTGGGACAACGTGGGACAACGTGGGACAACGTGGGACAACGTGGGACAACGTGGGACAACGTGGGACAACGTGGGACAACGTGGGACAACGTGGGACAACGTGGGACAACGTGGGACAACGTGGGACAACGTGGGACAACGTGGGACACCGTTGGACAACGTGGGACACCGTTGGACATCGTTGGACACCGTGGGACAACGTGGGACAACGTGGGACAACGTGGGACAACGTGGGACAACGTGGGACACCGTTGGACATCGTTGGACATCGTTGGACATCGTGGGACACCGTTGGACATCGTTGGACATCGTTGGACACCGTTGGACACCGTTGGACAACGTGGGACATCGTGGGACAACGTGGGACAACGTGGGACAACGTGGGACAACGTGGGACAACGTGGGACAACGTGGGACACCGTTGGACACCGTTGGACACCGTTGGACACCGTTGGACATCGTTGGACACCGTGGGACAACGTGGGACAACGTGGGACAACGTGGGAAACCATGGAACAACGTGGGACAACGTGGGGCAACGTGCGACACCGTTGGACAACGTGGGACACCGTTGGACATCGTTGGACACCGTGGGACAACGTGGGACAACGTGGGACATCGTGGGACAACGTGGGACAACGTGGGACAACGTGGGACACCGTTGGACATCGTTGGACAACGTGGGACAACGTGGGACAACGTGGGACAACGTGGGACACCGTTGGACATCGTTGGACATCGTTGGACATCGTGGGACACCGTTGGACATCGTTGGACATCGTTGGACACCGTTGGACACCGTTGGACAACGTGGGACATCGTGGGACAACGTGGGACAACGTGGGACAACGTGGGACAACGTGGGACACCGTTGGACACCGTGGGACACCGTTGGACACCGTTGGACACCGTTGGACATCGTTGGACATCGTTGGACATCGTGGGACACCGTTGGACATCGTTGGATATCGTTGGACACCGTTGGACATCGTTGGACACCGTTGGACATCGTTGGACATCGTTGGACATCGTGGGACACCGTTGGACATCGTTGGACATCGTTGGACACCGTTGGACATCGTTGGACATCGTTGGACATCGTTGGACACCGTTGGACACCGTTGGACACCGTTGGACATCGTTGGACACCGTGGGACAACGTGGGACAACGTGGGACAACGTGGGACAACGTGGGACAACGTGGGACATCGTGGGACAACGTGGGACAACGTGGGACAACGTGGGACAACGTGGGACAACGTGGGACACCGTTGGACACCGTGGGACAACGTTGGACACCGTTGGACATCGTTGGACACCGTGGGACACCGTTGGACACCGTTGGACATCGTTGGACACCGTGGGACAACGTGGGACAACGTGGGACAACGTGGGACAACGTGGGACAACGTGGGACAACGTGGGACAACGTGGGACAACGTGGGACCACGTGGGACAACGTGGGACAACGTGGGACAACGTGGGACAACGTGGGACAACGTGGGACAACGTGGGACAACGTGGGACATCGTGGGACAACGTGGGACAACGTGGGACAACGTGGGACAACGTGGGACAACGTGGGACACCGTTGGACATCGTTGGACACCGTGGGACACCGTGGGACAACGTGGGACAACGTGGGACAACGTGGGACAACGTGGGACAACGTGGGAAACCATGGAACAACGTGGGACAACGTGGGACACCGTTGGACATCGTTGGACAACGTGGGACAACGTGGGACAACGTGGGACAACGTGGGACAACGTGGGACAACGTGGGACACCGTTGGACACCGTGGGACACCGTTGGACACCGTTGGACATCGTTGGACACCGTGGGACAACGTGGGACGACGTGGAACAACGTGGGACAACGTGGGACAACGTGGGACAACGTGGGACAACGTGGGACAACGTGGGACAACGTGGGACAACGTGGGACAACGTGGGACAACGTGGGACACCGTTGGACAACGTGGGACACCGTTGGACATCGTTGGACACCGTGGGACAACGTGGGACAACGTGGGACATCGTGGGACAACGTGGGACAACGTGGGACACCGTTGGACATCGTTGGACATCGTTGGACATCGTGGGACACCGTTGGACATCGTTGGACATCGTTGGACACCGTTGGACACCGTTGGACAACGTGGGACATCGTGGGACAACGTGGGACAACGTGGGACAACGTGGGACAACGTGGGACACCGTTGGACACCGTGGGACACCGTTGGACACCGTTGGACACCGTTGGACATCGTTGGACATCGTTGGACATCGTGGGACACCGTTGGACATCGTTGGACATCGTTGGACACCGTTGGACATCGTTGGACACCGTTGGACATCGTTGGACATCGTTGGACATCGTGGGACACCGTTGGACATCGTTGGACATCGTTGGACACCGTTGGACATCGTTGGACATCGTTGGACATCGTTGGACACCGTTGGACACCGTTGGACACCGTTGGACATCGTTGGACACCGTTGGACATCGTTGGACACCGTGGGACACCGTGGGACAACGTGGGACAACGTGGGACAACGTGGGACAACGTGGGACAACGTGGGAAACCATGGAACAACGTGGGACAACGTGGGACACCGTTGGACATCGTTGGACAACGTGGGACAACGTGGGACAACGTGGGACAACGTGGGACAACGTGGGACAACGTGGGACACCGTTGGACATCGTTGGACATCGTTGGACATCGTGGGACACCGTTGGACATCGTTGGACATCGTTGGACATCGTGGGACACCGTTGGACATCGTTGGACATCGTTGGACACCGTTGGACATCGTTGGACATCGTTGGACATCGTGGGACACCGTTGGACATCGTTGGACATCGTTGGACACCGTTGGACACCGTTGGACAACGTGGGACATCGTGGGACAACGTGGGACAACGTGGGACAACGTGGGACAACGTGGGACACCGTTGGACACCGTGGGACACCGTTGGACTCCGTTGGACACCGTGGGACATCGTGGGACAACGTGGGACAACGTGGGACAACGTGGGACAACGTGGGACAACGTGGGACAACGTGGGACACCGTTGGACATCGTTGGACACCGTGGGACAACGTGGGACAACGTGGGACAACGTGGGACACCGTTGGACACCGTTGGACACCGTTGGACATCGTTGGACACCGTGGGACAACGTGGGACAACGTGGGACAACGTGGGAAACCATGGAACAACGTGGGACAACGTGGGACACCGTTGGACATCGTTGGACATCGTGGGATAACGTGGGACAACGTGGGACAACGTGGGACAACGTGGGACAACGTGGGACAACGTGGGACACCGTTGGACACCGTGGGACACCGTTGGACACCGTTGGACATCGTTGGACACCGTGGGACAACGTGGGACAACGTGGGACAACGTGGGACAACGTGGGACAACGTGGGACAACGTGGGACAACGTGGGACAACGTTGGACACCGTTGGACATCGTTGGACACCGTGGGACACCGTTGGACACCGTTGGACATCGTTGGACACCGTGGGACAACGTGGGACAACGTGGGACAACGTGGGACAACGTGGGACAACGTGGGACAACGTGGGACAACGTGGGACAACGTGGGACCACGTGGGACAACGTGGGACAACGTGGGACAACGTGGGACAACGTGGGACAACGTGGGACAACGTGGGACAACGTGGGACATCGTGGGACAACGTGGGACAACGTGGGACAACGTGGGACAACGTGGGACAACGTGGGACACCGTTGGACATCGTTGGACACCGTGGGACACCGTGGGACAACGTGGGACAACGTGGGACAACGTGGGACAACGTGGGACAACGTGGGAAACCATGGAACAACGTGGGACAACGTGGGACACCGTTGGACATCGTTGGACAACGTGGGACAACGTGGGACAACGTGGGACAACGTGGGACAACGTGGGACAACGTGGGACACCGTTGGACACCGTGGGACACCGTTGGACACCGTTGGACATCGTTGGACACCGTGGGACAACGTGGGACGACGTGGAACAACGTGGGACAACGTGGGACAACGTGGGACAACGTGGGACAACGTGGGACAACGTGGGACAACGTGGGACAACGTGGGACAACGTGGGACAACGTGGGACACCGTTGGACAACGTGGGACACCGTTGGACATCGTTGGACACCGTGGGACAACGTGGGACAACGTGGGACAACGTGGGACAACGTGGGACAACGTGGGACACCGTTGGACATCGTTGGACATCGTTGGACATCGTGGGACACCGTTGGACATCGTTGGACATCGTTGGACACCGTTGGACACCGTTGGACAACGTGGGACATCGTGGGACAACGTGGGACAACGTGGGACAACGTGGGACAACGTGGGACACCGTTGGACACCGTGGGACACCGTTGGACTCCGTTGGACACCGTTGGACATCGTTGGACATCGTTGGACATCGTGGGACACCGTTGGACATCGTTGGACATCGTTGGACACCGTTGGACATCGTTGGACACCGTTGGACATCGTTGGACATCGTTGGACATCGTGGGACACCGTTGGACATCGTTGGACATCGTTGGACACCGTTGGACATCGTTGGACATCGTTGGACATCGTTGGACACCGTTGGACACCGTTGGACACCGTTGGACATCGTTGGACACCGTGGGACAACGTTTGACAACGTGGGACAACGTGGGACAACGTGGGACAACGTGGGACAACGTGGGACATCGTGGGACAACGTGGGACAACGTGGGACAACGTAGGACAACGTGGGACAACGTGGGACACCGTTGGACACCGTGGGACACCGTTGGACACCGTTGGACATCGTTGGACACCGTGGGACAACGTGGGACAACGTGGGACAACGTGGGACAACGTGGGACAACGTGGGACAACGTGGGACAACGTGGGACAACGTGGGACAACGTGGGACAACGTGGGACAACGTGGGACATCGTGGGACAACGTGGGACAACGTGGGACAACGTGGGACAACGTGGGACAACGTGGGACAACGTGGGACAACGTGGGACAACGTGGGACACCGTTGGACATCGCTGGACACCGTTGGACATCGTTGGACACCGTGGGACAACGTGGGACAACGTGGGACAACGTGGGACAACGTGGGACAACGTGGCACAACGTGGGACAACGTGGGACACCGTTGGACACCGTGGGACAACGTGGGACAACGTGGGACAACGTGGGACAACGTGGGACAACGTGGGACAACGTGGGACAACGTGGGACAACGTGGGACAACGTGGGACAACGTGGGACAACGTGGGACAACGTGGGACAACGTGGGACAACGTGGGACATCGTGGGACAACGTGGGACAACGTGGGACAACGTGGGACAACGTGGGACAACGTGGGACACCGTTGGACATCGTTGGACACCGTGGGACAACGTGGGACAACGTGGGACAACGTGGGACACCGTTGGACACCGTTGGACACCGTTGGACATCGTTGGACACCGTGGGACAACGTGGGACAACGTGGGACAACGTGGGAAAACATGGAACAACGTGGGACAACGTGGGACACCGTTGGACATCGTTGGACAACGTGGGATAACGTGGGACAACGTGGGACAACGTGGGACAACGTGGGACAACGTGGGACAACGTGGGACACCGTTGGACACCGTGGGACACCGTTGGACACCGTTGGACATCGTTGGACACCGTGGGACAACGCGGGACAACGTGGGACAACGTGGGACAACGTGGGACAACGTGGGACAACGTGGGACAACGTGGGACACCGTTGGACATCGCTGGACACCGTTGGACATCGTTGGACACCGTGGGACAACGTGGGACAACGTGGGACAACGTGGGACAACGTGGGACAACGTGGGACAACGTGGGACAACGTGGGACAACGTGGGACAACGTGGGACAACGTGGGACAACGTGGGACAACGTGGGACAACGTGGGACAACGTGGGACAACGTGGGACAACGTGGGACACCGTTGGACACCGTGGGACACCGTTGGACATCGTTGGACACCGTGGGACAACGTGGGACAACGTGGGACAACGTGGGACAACGTGGGACAACGTGGGACACCGTTGGACATCGTTGGACATCGTTGGACATCGTGGGACACCGTTGGACATCGTTGGACATCGTTGGACACCGTTGGACACCGTTGGACAACGTGGGACATCGTGGGACAACGTGGGACAACGTGGGACAACGTGGGACAACGTGGGACAACGTGGGACAACGTGGGACACCGTTGGACACCGTTGGACACCGTTGGACACCGTTGGACATCGTTGGACACCGTGGGACAACGTGGGACAACGTGGGACAACGTGGGAAACCGTGGAACAACGTGGGACAACGTGGGGCAACGTGCGACACCGTTGGACACCGTGGGACACCGTTGGACACCGTGGGACACCGTGGGACAACGTGGGACAACGTGGGACATCGTGGGACAACGTGGGACAACGTGGGACAACGTGGGACACCGTGGGACATCGTTGGACAACGTGGGACAACGTGGGACAACGTGGGACAACGTGGGACACCGTTGGACATCGTTGGACATCGTTGGACATCGTGGGACACCGTTGGACATCGTTGGACATCGTTGGACACCGTTGGACACCGTTGGACAACGTGGGACAACGTGGGACACCGTGGGACAACGTGGGACAACGTGGGACAACGTGGGACACCGTTGGACACCGTGGGACACCGTTGGACACCGTTGGACACCGTTGGACATCGTTGGACATCGTTGGACATCGTGGGACACCGTTGGACATCGTTGGATATCGTTGGACACCGTTGGACATCGTTGGACACCGTTGGACATCGTTGGACATCGTTGGACATCGTGGGACACCGTTGGACATCGTTGGACATCGTTGGACACCGTTGGACATCGTTGGACATCGTTGGACATCGTTGGACACCGTTGGACACCGTTGGACACCGTTGGACATCGTTGGACACCGTGGGACAACGTGGGACAACGTGGGACAACGTGGGACAACGTGGGACAACGTGGGACAACGTGGGACAACGTGGGACAACGTGGGACAACGTGGGACAACGTGGGACAACGTGGGACACCGTTGGACACCGTGGGACAACGTTGGACACCGTTGGACATCGTTGGACACCGTGGGACACCGTTGGACACCGTTGGACATCGTTGGACACCGTGGGACAACGTGGGACAACGTGGGACAACGTGGGACAACGTGGGACAACGTGGGACAACGTGGGACAACGTGGGACAACGTGGGACCACGTGGGACAACGTGGGACAACGTGGGACAACGTGGGACAACGTGGGACAACGTGGGACAACGTGGGACAACGTGGGACATCGTGGGACAACGTGGGACAACGTGGGACAACGTGGGACAACGTGGGACAACGTGGGACACCGTTGGACATCGTTGGACACCGTGGGACACCGTGGGACAACGTGGGACAACGTGGGACAACGTGGGACAACGTGGGACAACGTGGGAAACCATGGAACAACGTGGGACAACGTGGGACACCGTTGGACATCGTTGGACAACGTGGGACAACGTGGGACAACGTGGGACAACGTGGGACAACGTGGGACAACGTGGGACACCGTTGGACACCGTGGGACACCGTTGGACACCGTTGGACATCGTTGGACACCGTGGGACAACGTGGGACGACGTGGAACAACGTGGGACAACGTGGGACAACGTGGGACAACGTGGGACAACGTGGGACAACGTGGGACAACGTGGGACAACGTGGGACAACGTGGGACAACGTGGGACACCGTTGGACAACGTGGGACACCGTTGGACATCGTTGGACACCGTGGGACAACGTGGGACAACGTGGGACATCGTGGGACAACGTGGGACAACGTGGGACACCGTTGGACATCGTTGGACATCGTTGGACATCGTGGGACACCGTTGGACATCGTTGGACATCGTTGGACACCGTTGGACACCGTTGGACAACGTGGGACATCGTGGGACAACGTGGGACAACGTGGGACAACGTGGGACAACGTGGGACACCGTTGGACACCGTGGGACACCGTTGGACACCGTTGGACACCGTTGGACATCGTTGGACATCGTTGGACATCGTGGGACACCGTTGGACATCGTTGGACATCGTTGGACACCGTTGGACATCGTTGGACACCGTTGGACATCGTTGGACATCGTTGGACATCGTGGGACACCGTTGGACATCGTTGGACATCGTTGGACACCGTTGGACATCGTTGGACATCGTTGGACATCGTTGGACACCGTTGGACACCGTTGGACACCGTTGGACATCGTTGGACACCGTGGGACAACGTTTGACAACGTGGGACAACGTGGGACAACGTGGGACAACGTGGGACAACGTGGGACATCGTGGGACAACGTGGGACAACGTGGGACAACGTGGGACAACGTGGGACAACGTGGGACACCGTTGGACACCGTGGGACACCGTTGGACACCGTTGGACATCGTTGGACACCGTGGGACAACGTGGGACAACGTGGGACAACGTGGGACAACGTGGGACAACGTGGGACATCGTGGGACAACGTGGGACAACGTGGGACAACGTGGGACAACGTTGGACATCGTTGGACACCGTTGGACACCGTGGGACAACGTGGGACAACGTGGGACAACGTGGGACAACGTGGGACAACGTGGGACAACGTGGGACAACGTGGGACAACGTGGGACAACGTGGGACAACGTGGGACAACGTGGGACAACGTGGGACAACGTGGGACAACGTGGGACAACGTGGGACAACGTGGGACATCGTGGGACAACGTGGGACAACGTGGGACAACGTGGGACAACGTGGGACAACGTGGGGCACCGTTGGACATCGTTGGACACCGTGGGACAACGTGGGACAACGTGGGACAACGTGGGACACCGTTGGACACCGTTGGACACCGTTGGACACCGTTGGACATCGTTGGACACCGTGGGACAACGTGGGACAACGTGGGACAACGTGGGAAACCATGGAACAACGTGGGACAACGTGGGACACCGTTGGACATCGTTGGACAACGTGGGACAACGTGGGACAACGTGGGACAACGTGGGACAACGTGGGACAACGTGGGACAACGTGGGACACCGTTGGACACCGTGGGACACCGTTGGACACCGTTGGACATCGTTGGACACCGTGGGACAACGTGGGACAACGTGGGACAACGTGGGACAACGTGGGACAACGTGGGACAACGTGGGACAACGTGGGACAACGTGGGACAACGTGGGACAACGTGGGACAACGTGGGACACCGTTGGACAACGTGGGACACCGTTGGACATCGTTGGACACCGTGGGACAACGTGGGACAACGTGGGACAACGTGGGACAACGTGGGACAACGTGGGACACCGTTGGACATCGTTGGACATCGTTGGACACCGTTGGACACCGTTGGACAACGTGGGACATCGTGGGACAACGTGGGACAACGTGGGACAACGTGGGACAACGTGGGACACCGTTGGACACCGTGGGACACCGTTGGACAACGTGGGACAACGTGGGACAACGTGGGACACCGTTGGACACCGTTGGACACCGTTGGACACCGTTGGACATCGTTGGACACCGTGGGACAACGTGGGACAACGTGGGACAACGTGGGACAACGTGGGACAACGTGGGACAACGTGGGACAACGTGGGACAACGTGGGACACCGTTGGACACCGTGGGACACCGTTGGACACCGTTGGACACCGTTGGACATCGTTGGACATCGTTGGACATCGTGGGACACCGTTGGACATCGTTGGACATCGTTGGACACCGTTGGACATCGTTGGACACCGTTGGACATCGTTGGACATCGTTGGACATCGTGGGACACCGTTGGACATCGTTGGACATCGTTGGACACCGTTGGACATCGTTGGACATCGTTGGACATCGTTGGACACCGTTGGACACCGTTGGACACCGTTGGACATCGTTGGACACCGTGGGACAACGTTTGACAACGTGGGACAACGTGGGACAACGTGGGACAACGTGGGACAACGTGGGACATCGTGGGACAACGTGGGACAACGTGGGACAACGTGGGACAACGTGGGACAACGTGGGACACCGTTGGACACCGTGGGACACCGTTGGACACCGTTGGACATCGTTGGACACCGTGGGACAACGTGGGACAACGTGGGACAACGTGGGACAACGTGGGACAACGTGGGACATCGTGGGACAACGTGGGACAACGTGGGACAACGTGGGACAACGTTGGACATCGTTGGACACCGTTGGACACCGTGGGACAACGTGGGACAACGTGGGACAACGTGGGACAACGTGGGACAACGTGGGACAACGTGGGACAACGTGGGACAACGTGGGACAACGTGGGACAACGTGGGACAACGTGGGACAACGTGGGACAACGTGGGACAACGTGGGACAACGTGGGACAACGTGGGACAACGTGGGACATCGTGGGACAACGTGGGACAACGTGGGACAACGTGGGACAACGTGGGACAACGTGGGGCACCGTTGGACATCGTTGGACACCGTGGGACAACGTGGGACAACGTGGGACAACGTGGGACACCGTTGGACACCGTTGGACACCGTTGGACACCGTTGGACATCGTTGGACACCGTGGGACAACGTGGGACAACGTGGGACAACGTGGGAAACCATGGAACAACGTGGGACAACGTGGGACACCGTTGGACATCGTTGGACAACGTGGGACAACGTGGGACAACGTGGGACAACGTGGGACAACGTGGGACAACGTGGGACAACGTGGGACACCGTTGGACACCGTGGGACACCGTTGGACACCGTTGGACATCGTTGGACACCGTGGGACAACGTGGGACAACGTGGGACAACGTGGGACAACGTGGGACAACGTGGGACAACGTGGGACAACGTGGGACAACGTGGGACAACGTGGGACAACGTGGGACAACGTGGGACACCGTTGGACAACGTGGGACACCGTTGGACATCGTTGGACACCGTGGGACAACGTGGGACAACGTGGGACAACGTGGGACAACGTGGGACAACGTGGGACACCGTTGGACATCGTTGGACATCGTTGGACACCGTTGGACACCGTTGGACAACGTGGGACATCGTGGGACAACGTGGGACAACGTGGGACAACGTGGGACAACGTGGGACACCGTTGGACACCGTGGGACACCGTTGGACAACGTGGGACAACGTGGGACAACGTGGGACACCGTTGGACACCGTTGGACACCGTTGGACACCGTTGGACATCGTTGGACACCGTGGGACAACGTGGGACAACGTGGGACAACGTGGGACAACGTGGGACAACGTGGGACAACGTGGGACAACGTGGGACAACGTGGGACAACGTGGGACAACGTGGGACAACGTGGGACAACGTGGGACAACGTGGGACAACGTGGGACAACGTGGGACAACGTGGGACATCGTGGGACAACGTGGGACAACGTGGGACAACGTGGGACAACGTGGGACAACGTGGGACACCGTTGGACATCGTTGGACAACGTGGGACAACGTGGGACAACGTGGGACAACGTGGGACAACGTGGGACAACGTGGGACATCGTGGGACAACGTGGGACAACGTGGGACAACGTGGGACAACGTGGGACAACGTGGGACACCGTTGGACATCGTTGGACACCGTGGGACACCGTGGGACAACGTGGGACAACGTGGGACAACGTGGGACAACGTGGGACAACGTGGGAAACCATGGAACAACGTGGGACAACGTGGGACACCGCTGGACATCGTTGGACAACGTGGGACAACGTGGGACAGCGTGGGACAACGTGGGACAACGTGGGACAACGTGGGACACCGTTGGACACCGTGGGACACCGTTGGACACCGTTGGACATCGTTGGACACCGTGGGACAACGTGGGACGACGTGGAACAACGTGGGACAACGTGGGACAACGTGGGACAACGTGGGACAACGTGGGACAACGTGGGACAACGTGGGACAACGTGGGACAACGTGGGACAACGTGGGACACCGTTGGACAACGTGGGACACCGTTGGACATCGTTGGACACCGTGGGACAACGTGGGACAACGTGGGACAACGTGGGACAACGTGGGACAACGTGGGACACCGTTGGACATCGTTGGACATCGTTGGACATCGTGGGACACCGTTGGACATCGTTGGACATCGTTGGACACCGTTGGACACCGTTGGACAACGTGGGACATCGTGGGACAACGTGGGACAACGTGGGACAACGTGGGACAACGTGGGACACCGTTGGACACCGTGGGACACCGTTGGACACCGTTGGACACCGTTGGACATCGTTGGACATCGTTGGACATCGTGGGACACCGTTGGACATCGTTGGACATCGTTGGACACCGTTGGACATCGTTGGACACCGTTGGACATCGTTGGACATCGTTGGACATCGTGGGACACCGTTGGACATCGTTGGACATCGTTGGACACCGTTGGACATCGTTGGACATCGTTGGACATCGTTGGACACCGTTGGACACCGTTGGACACCGTTGGACATCGTTGGACACCGTGGGACAACGTGGGACAACGTGGGACAACGTGGGACAACGTGGGACAACGTGGGACAACGTGGGACATCGTGGGACAACGTGGGACAACGTGGGACAACGTGGGACAACGTGGGACAACGTGGGACACCGTTGGACACCGTGGGACACCGTTGGACACCGTTGGACATCGTTGGACACCGTGGGACAACGTGGGACAACGTGGGACAACGTGGGACAACGTGGGACAACGTGGGACAACGTGGGACAACGTGGGACAACGTGGGACAACGTGGGACACCGTGGGACAACGTGGGACATCGTGGGACAACGTGGGACAACGTGGGACAACGTGGGACAACGTGGGACATCGTTGGACACCGTTGGACATCGTTGGACACCGTGGGACAACGTGGGACAACGTGGGACAACGTGGGACAACGTGGGACAACGTGGGACAACGTGGGACAACGTGGGACAACGTGGGACAACGTGGGACAATGTGGGACAACGTGGGACAACGTGGGACAACGTGGGACAACGTGGGACACCGTTGGACATCGCTGGACACCGTTGGACTTCGTTGGACACCGTGGGACAACGTGGGACAACGTGGGACAACGTGGGACAACGTGGGACAACGTGGGACAACGTGGGACAACGTGGGACAACGTGGGACAACGTGGGACAACGTGGGACAACGTGGGACAACGTGGGACATCGTGGGACAACGTGGGACAACGTGGGACAACGTGGGACAACGTTGGACATCGTTGGACACCGTTGGACACCGTGGGACAACGTGGGACAACGTGGGACAACGTGGGACAACGTGGGACAACGTGGGACAACGTGGGACAACGTGGGACAACGTGGGACAACGTGGGACAACGTGGGACAACGTGGGACAACGTGGGACAACGTGGGACAACGTGGGACATCGTGGGACAACGTGGGACAACGTGGGACAACGTGGGACAACGTGGGACAACGTGGGACACCGTTGGACATCGTTGGACACCGTGGGACAACGTGGGACAACGTGGGACAACGTGGGACACCGTTGGACACCGTTGGACACCGTTGGACACCGTTGGACATCGTTGGACACCGTGGGACAACGTGGGACAACGTGGGACAACGTGGGAAACCATGGAACAACGTGGGACAACGTGGGACACCGTTGGACATCGTTGGACAACGTGGGACAACGTGGGACAACGTGGGACAACGTGGGACAACGTGGGACAACGTGGGACACCGTTGGACATCGTTGGACACCGTGGGACAACGTGGGACAACGTGGGACAACGTGGGACAACGTGGGACAACGTGGGACACCGTTGGACATCGTTGGACATCGTTGGACACCGTTGGACACCGTTGGACAACGTGGGACATCGTGGGACAACGTGGGACAACGTGGGACAACGTGGGACAACGTGGGACACCGTTGGACACCG
Organism: Bombus terrestris; assembly: GCF_910591885.1. NCBI lineage: Eukaryota > Metazoa > Arthropoda > Insecta > Hymenoptera > Apidae > Bombus > Bombus terrestris. Next base: position 412,039 of record NW_025963585.1, on the reverse strand, counting down.
TGGGACACCGTTGGACACCGTTGGACACCGTTGGACATCGTTGGACATCGTTGGACATCGTGGGACACCGTTGGACATCGTTGGACATCGTTGGACACCGTTGGACATCGTTGGACACCGTTGGACATCGTTGGACATCGTTGGACATCGTGGGACACCGTTGGACATCGTTGGACATCGTTGGACACCGTTGGACATCGTTGGACATCGTTGGACATCGTTGGACACCGTTGGACACCGTTGGACACCGTTGGACATCGTTGGACACCGTGGGACAACGTGGGACAACGTGGGACAACGTGGGACAACGTGGGACAACGTGGGACAACGTGGGACAACGTGGGACAACGTGGGACACCGTTGGACACCGTGGGACACCGTTGAACACCGTTGGACATCGTTGGACACCGTGGGACAACGTGGGACAACGTGGGACAACGTGGGACAACGTGGGACACCGTGGGACAACGTGGGACAACGTGGGACAACGTGGGACAACGTGGGACAACGTGGGACAACGTGGGACAACGTGGGACAACGTGGGACAACGTGGGACAACGTGGGACAACGTGGGACAACGTGGGACACCGTTGGACAACGTGGGACACCGTTGGACATCGTTGGACACCGTGGGACAACGTGGGACAACGTGGGACAACGTGGGACAACGTGGGACAACGTGGGACACCGTTGGACATCGTTGGACATCGTTGGACACCGTTGGACACCGTTGGACAACGTGGGACATCGTGGGACAACGTGGGACAACGTGGGACAACGTGGGACAACGTGGGACACCGTTGGACACCGTGGGACACCGTTGGACACCGTTGGACACCGTTGGACATCGTTGGACATCGTTGGACATCGTGGGACACCGTTGGACATCGTTGGACATCGTTGGACACCGTTGGACATCGTTGGACACCGTTGGACATCGTTGGACATCGTTGGACATCGTGGGACACCGTTGGACATCGTTGGACATCGTTGGACACCGTTGGACATCGTTGGACATCGTTGGACATCGTTGGACACCGTTGGACACCGTTGGACACCGTTGGACATCGTTGGACACCGTGGGACAACGTGGGACAACGTGGGACAACGTGGGACAACGTGGGACAACGTGGGACAACGTGGGACATCGTGGGACAACGTGGGACAACGTGGGACAACGTGGGACAACGTGGGACAACGTGGGACACCGTTGGACACCGTGGGACACCGTTGGACACCGTTGGACATCGTTGGACACCGCGGGACAACGTGGGACAACGTGGGACAACGTGGGACAACGTGGGACAACGTGGGACAACGTGGGACAACGTGGGACATCGTGGGACAACTTGGGACAACGTGGGACAACGTGGGACAACGTGGGACAACGTGGGACACCGTTGGACATCGTTGGACACCGTGGGACAACGTGGGACAACGTGGGACAACGTGGGACACCGTTGGACACCGTTGGACACCGTTGGACACCGTTGGACATCGTTGGACACCGTGGGACAACGTGGGACAACGTGGGACAACGTGGGAAACCATGGAACAACGTGGGACAACGTGGGACACCGTTGGACATCGTTGGACAACGTGGGACAACGTGGGACAACGTGGGACAACGTGGGACAACGTGGGACAACGTGGGACAACGTGGGACACCGTTGGACACCGTGGGACACCGTTGGACACCGTTGGACACCGTGGGACAACGTGGGACATCGTGGGGCAACGTGGGACAACGTGGGACAACGTGGGACAACGTGGGACACCGTTGGACAACGTGGGACACCGTTGGACATCGTTGGACACCGTGGGACAACGTGGGACAACGTGGGACCACGTGGGACAACGTGGGACAACGTGGGACAACGTGGGACACCGTTGGACACCGTGGGACACCGTTGGACACCGTTGGACATCGTTGGACACCGTGGGACAACGTGGGACAACGTGGGACAACGTGGGACAACGTGGGACAACGTGGGACAACGTGGGACAACGTGGGACATCGTGGGACAACTTGGGACAACGTGGGACAACGTGGGACAACGTGGGACAACGTGGGACACCGTTGGACATCGTTGGACACCGTGGGACAACGTGGGACAACGTGGGACACCGTTGGACACCGTTGGACACCGTTGGACACCGTTGGACATCGTTGGACACCGTGGGACAACGTGGGACAACGTGGGACAACGTGGGAAACCATGGAACAACGTGGGACAACGTGGGACACCGTTGGACATCGTTGGACAACGTGGGACAACGTGGGACAACGTGGGACAACGTGGGACAACGTGGGACAACGTGGGACAACGTGGGACACCGTTGGACACCGTGGGACACCGTTGGACACCGTTGGACACCGTGGGACAACGTGGGACATCGTGGGACAACGTGGGACAACGTGGGACAACGTGGGACAACGTGGGACACCGTTGGACAACGTGGGACACCGTTGGACATCGTTGGACACCGTGGGACAACGTGGGACAACGTGGGACATCGTGGGACAACGTGGGACAACGTGGGACAACGTGGGACAACGTGGGACACCGTTGGACAACGTGGGACAACGTGGGACAACGTGGGACAACGTGGGACAACGTGGGACATCGTGGGACAACGTGGGACAACGTGGGACAACGTGGGACAACGTGGGACAACGTGGGACACCGTTGGACACCGTTGGACACCGTGGGACAACGTGGGACAACGTGGGACAACGTGGGACAACGTGGGACAACGTGGGACATCGTTCGACACCGTTGGACACCGTGGGACAACGTGGGACAACGTGGGACCACGTGGGACAACGTGGGACAACGTGGGACAACGTGGGACAACGTGGGACATCGTGGGACAACGTGGGACAACGTGGGACAACGTGGGACAACGTGGGACAACGTGGGACACCGTTGGACACCGTTGGACACCGTTGGACACCGTTGGACATCGTTGGACACCGTGGGACAACGTGGGACAACGTGGGACAACGTGGGAAACCATGGAACAACGTGGGACAACGTGGGACAACGTGGGACACCGTTGGACAACGTGGGACACCGTTGGACATCGTTGGACACCGTGGGACAACGTGGGACAACGTGGGACATCGTGGGACAACGTGGGACAACGTGGGACAACGTGGGACAACGTGGGACACCGTTCGACAACGTGGGACACCGTTGGACACCGTTGGACACCGTTGGACATCGTTGGACACCGTGGGACAACGTGGGACAACGTGGGACAACGTGGGACACCGTGGAACAACGTGGGACAACGTGGGACACCGTTGGACATCGTTGGACATCGTTGGACACCGTGGGACAACGTGGGACAACGTGGGAAAACGTGGGACAACGTGGGACACCGTTGGACATCGCTGGACACCGCTGGACATCGTTGGACACCGTGGGACACCGTGGGACAACGTGGGACAACGTGGGAAAACGTGGGACAACGTGGGACACCGTTGGACATCGCTGGACACCGTTGGACATCGTTGGACACCGTGGGACAACGTGGGACAACGTGGGACAACGTGGGACAACGTGGGACAACGTGGGACAACGTGGGACAACGTGGGACAACGTGGGAAAACGTGGGACAACGTGGGACACCGTTGGACATCGCTGGACACCGTTGGACATCGTTGGACACCGTGGGACAACGTGGGACAACGTGGGACAACGTGGGACAACGTGGGACAACGTGGGACATCGTGGGGCAACGTGGGACAACGTGGGACAACGTGGGACAACGTGGGACACCGTTGGACAACGTGGGACACCGTTGGACACCGTGGGACAACGTGGGACAACGTGGGACAACGTGGGACATCGTGGGACAACGTGGGACAACGTGGGACAACGTGGGACAACGTGGGACACCGTTGGACAACGTGGGACACCGTTGGACACCGTTGGACACCGTTGGACATCGTTGGACACCGTGGGACAACGTGGGACAACGTGGGACAACGTGGGAAACCATGGAACAACGTGGGACAACGTGGGACACCGTTGGACATCGTTGGACATCGTTGGACACCGTGGGACAACGTGGGACAACGTGGGAAAACGTGGGACAACGTGGGACACCGTTGGACATCGCTGGACACCGTTGGACATCGTTGGACACCGTGGGACAACGTGGGACAACGTGGGACAACGTGGGACAACGTGGGACAACGTGGGACAACGTGGGACACCGTGGGACAACGTGGGACAACGTGGGACAACGTGGGACACCGTTGGACACCGTTGGACACCGTTGGACACCGTTGGACAACGTGGGACACCGTTGGACATCGTTGGACACCGTGGGACAACGTGGGACAACGTGGGACAACGTGGGACAACGTGGGACAACGTGGGACACCGTTGGACATCGTTGGACATCGTTGGACATCGTGGGACAACGTGGGACAACGTGGGACAACGTGGGACAACGTGGGACAACGTGGGACAACGTGGGACATCGTGGGACAACGTGGGACAACGTGGGACAACGTGGGACAACGTGGGACACCGTTGGACAACGTGGGACACCGTTAGACAACGTGGGACACCGTTGGACACCGTGGGACAACGTGGGACAACGTGGGACAACGTGGGACATCGTGGGACAACGTGGGACAACGTGGGACAACGTGGGACAACGTGGGACAACGTGGGACACCGTTGGACACCGTGGGACACCGTTGGACACCGTTGGACATCGTTGGACACCGTGGGACAACGTGGGACGACGTGGAACAACGTGGGACAACGTGGGACAACGTGGGACAACGTGGGACAACGTGGGACAACGTGGGACAACGTGGGACAACGTGGGACAACGTGGGACACCGCTGGACATCGTTGGACATCGTTGGACATCGTGGGACACCGTTGGACATCGTTGGACATCGTTGGACACCGTTGGACACCGTTGGACAACGTGGGACATCGTGGGACAACGTGGGACAACGTGGGACAACGTGGGACAACGTGGGACACCGTTGGACACCGTGGGACACCGTTGGACACCGTTGGACACCGTTGGACATCGTTGGACATCGTTGGACATCGTGGGACACCGTTGGACATCGTTGGACATCGTTGGACACCGTTGGACATCGTTGGACACCGTTGGACATCGTTGGACATCGTTGGACATCGTGGGACACCGTTGGACATCGTTGGACATCGTTGGACACCGTTGGACATCGTTGGACATCGTTGGACATCGTTGGACACCGTTGGACACCGTTGGACACCGTTGGACATCGTTGGACACCGTGGGACAACGTGGGACAACGTGGGACAACGTGGGACAACGTGGGACAACGTGGGACAACGTGGGACAACGTGGGACATCGTGGGACAACGTGGGACAACGTGGGACAACGTGGGACAACGTGGGACAACGTGGGACACCGTTGGACACCGTGGGACACCGTTGGACACCGTGGGACACCGTTGGACACCGTTGGACATCGTTGGACACCGTGGGACAACGTGGGACAACGTGGGACAACGTGGGACAACGTGGGACAACGTGGGACAACGTGGGACAACGTGGGACAACGTGGGACAACGTGGGACAACGTGGGACAACGTGGGACAACGTGGGACAACGTGGGACAACGTGGGACAACGTGGGACAACGTGGGACAATGTGGGACAACGTGGGACAACGTGGGACAACGTGGGACAACGTGGGACACCGCTGGACATCGCTGGACACCGTTGGACTTCGTTGGACACCGTGGGACAACGTGGGACAACGTGGGACAACGTGGGACAACGTGGGACAACGTGGGACAACGTGGGACAACGTGGGACAACGTGGGACAACGTGGGACAACGTGGGACAACGTGGGACAACGTGGGACATCGTGGGACAACGTGGGACAACGTGGGACAACGTGGGACAACGTTGGACATCGTTGGACACCGTTGGACACCGTGGGACAACGTGGGACAACGTGGGACAACGTGGGACAACGTGGGACAACGTGGGACAACGTGGGACAACGTGGGACAACGTGGGACAACGTGGGACAACGTGGGACAACGTGGGACAACGTGGGACAACGTGGGACATCGTGGGACAACGTGGGACAACGTGGGACAACGTGGGACAACGTGGGACAACGTGGGACACCGTTGGACATCGTTGGACACCGTGGGACAACGTGGGACAACGTGGGACAACGTGGGACACCGTTGGACACCGTTGGACACCGTTGGACACCGTTGGACATCGTTGGACACCGTGGGACAACGTGGGACAACGTGGGACAACGTGGGAAACCATGGAACAACGTGGGACAACGTGGGACACCGTTGGACATCGTTGGACAACGTGGGACAACGTGGGACAACGTGGGACAACGTGGGACAACGTGGGACACCGTTGGACATCGTTGGACACCGTGGGACAACGTGGGACAACGTGGGACAACGTGGGACAACGTGGGACAACGTGGGACACCGTTGGACATCGTTGGACATCGTTGGACACCGTTGGACACCGTTGGACAACGTGGGACATCGTGGGACAACGTGGGACAACGTGGGACAACGTGGGACAACGTGGGACACCGTTGGACACCGTGGGACACCGTTGGACACCGTTGGACACCGTTGGACATCGTTGGACATCGTTGGACATCGTGGGACACCGTTGGACATCGTTGGACATCGTTGGACACCGTTGGACATCGTTGGACACCGTTGGACATCGTTGGACATCGTTGGACATCGTGGGACACCGTTGGACATCGTTGGACATCGTTGGACACCGTTGGACATCGTTGGACATCGTTGGACATCGTTGGACACCGTTGGACACCGTTGGACACCGTTGGACATCGTTGGACACCGTGGGACAACGTGGGACAACGTGGGACAACGTGGGACAACGTGGGACAACGTGGGACAACGTGGGACAACGTGGGACAACGTGGGACACCGTTGGACACCGTGGGACACCGTTGGACACCGTTGGACATCGTTGGACACCGTGGGACAACGTGGGACAACGTGGGACAACGTGGGACAACGTGGGACACCGTGGGACAACGTGGGACAACGTGGGACAACGTGGGACAACGTGGGACAACGTGGGACAACGTGGGACAACGTGGGACAACGTGGGACAACGTGGGACAACGTGGGACACCGTTGGACAACGTGGGACACCGTTGGACATCGTTGGACACCGTGGGACAACGTGGGACAACGTCGGACAACGTGGGACAACGTGGGACAACGTGGGACACCGTTGGACATCGTTGGACATCGTTGGACACCGTTGGACACCGTTGGACAACGTGGGACATCGTGGGACAACGTGGGACAACGTGGGACAACGTGGGACAACGTGGGACACCGTTGGACACCGTGGGACACCGTTGGACACCGTTGGCACCGTTGGACATCGTTGGACATCGTTGGACATCGTGGGACACCGTTGGACATCGTTGGACATCGTTGGACACCGTTGGACATCGTTGGACACCGTTGGACATCGTTGGACATCGTTGGACATCGTGGGACACCGTTGGACATCGTTGGACATCGTTGGACACCGTTGGACATCGTTGGACATCGTTGGACATCGTTGGACACCGTTGGACACCGTTGGACACCGTTGGACATCGTTGGACACCGTGGGACAACGTGGGACAACGTGGGACAACGTGGGACAACGTGGGACAACGTGGGACAACGTGGGACATCGTGGGACAACGTGGGACAACGTGGGACAACGTGGGACAACGTGGGACAACGTGGGACACCGTTGGACACCGTGGGACACCGTTGGACACCGTTGGACATCGTTGGACACCGTGGGACAACGTGGGACAACGTGGGACAACGTGGGACAACGTGGGACAACGTGGGACAACGTGGGACAACGTGGGACATCGTGGGACAACTTGGGACAACGTGGGACAACGTGGGACAACGTGGGACAACGTGGGACACCGTTGGACATCGTTGGACACCGTGGGACAACGTGGGACAACGTGGGACAACGTGGGACACCGTTGGACACCGTTGGACACCGTTGGACACCGTTGGACATCGTTGGACACCGTGGGACAACGTGGGACAACGTGGGAAACCATGGAACAACGTGGGACAACGTGGGACACCGTTGGACATCGTTGGACAACGTGGGACAACGTGGGACAACGTGGGACAACGTGGGACAACGTGGGACAACGTGGGACAACGTGGGACACCGTTGGACACCGTGGGACACCGTTGGACACCGTTGGACACCGTGGGACAACGTGGGACATCGTGGGACAACGTGGGACAACGTGGGACAACGTGGGACAACGTGGGACACCGTTGGACAACGTGGGACACCGTTGGACATCGTTGGACACCGTGGGACAACGTGGGACAACGTGGGACCACGTGGGACAACGTGGGACAACGTGGGACAACGTGGGACACCGTTGGACACCGTGGGACACCGTTGGACACCGTTGGACATCGTTGGACACCGTGGGACAACGTGGGACAACGTGGGACAACGTGGGACAACGTGGGACAACGTGGGACAACGTGGGACAACGTGGGACATCGTGGGACAACTTGGGACAACGTGGGACAACGTGGGACAACGTGGGACAACGTGGGACACCGTTGGACATCGTTGGACACCGTGGGACAACGTGGGACAACGTGGGACACCGTTGGACACCGTTGGACACCGTTGGACACCGTTGGACATCGTTGGACACCGTGGGACAACGTGGGACAACGTGGGACAACGTGGGAAACCATGGAACAACGTGGGACAACGTGGGACACCGTTGGACATCGTTGGACAACGTGGGACAACGTGGGACAACGTGGGACAACGTGGGACAACGTGGGACAACGTGGGACAACGTGGGACACCGTTGGACACCGTGGGACACCGTTGGACACCGTTGGACACCGTGGGACAACGTGGGACATCGTGGGACAACGTGGGACATCGTGGGACAACGTGGGACAACGTGGGACAACGTGGGACAACGTGCGACAACGTGGGACACCGTTGGACTCCGTTGGACACCGTGGGACAACGTGGGACAACGTGGGACAACGTGGGACAACGTGGGACAACGTGGGACATCGTTCGACACCGTTGGACACCGTGGGACAACGTGGGACAACGTGGGACCACGTGGGACAACGTGGGACAACGTGGGACAACGTGGGACAACGTGGGACATCGTGGGACAACGTGGGACAACGTGGGACAACGTGGGACAACGTGGGACAACGTGGGACACCGTTGGACACCGTTGGACACCGTTGGACACCGTTGGACATCGTTGGACACCGTGGGACAACGTGGGACAACGTGGGACAACGTGGGAAACCATGGAACAACGTGGGACAACGTGGGACAACGTGGGACACCGTTGGACAACGTGGGACACCGTTGGACATCGTTGGACACCGTGGGACAACGTGGGACAACGTGGGACATCGTGGGACAACGTGGGACAACGTGGGACAACGTGGGACAACGTGGGACACCGTTGGACAACGTGGGACACCGTTGGACACCGTTGGACACCGTTGGACATCGTTGGACACCGTGGGACAACGTGGGACAACGTGGGACAACGTGGGAAACCATGGAACAACGTGGGACAACGTGGGACACCGTTGGACATCGTTGGACATCGTTGGACACCGTGGGACAACGTGGGACAACGTGGGAAAACGTGGGACAACGTGGGACACCGTTGGACATCGCTGGACACCGTTGGACATCGTTGGACACCGTGGGACACCGTGGGACAACGTGGGACAACGTGGGAAAACGTGGGACAACGTGGGACACCGTTGGACATCGCTGGACACCGTTGGACATCGTTGGACACCGTGGGACAACGTGGGACAACGTGGGACAACGTGGGACAACGTGGGACAACGTGGGACAACGTGGGACAACGTGGGACAACGTGGGAAAACGTGGGACAACGTGGGACACCGTTGGACATCGCTGGACACCGTTGGACATCGTTGGACACCGTGGGACAACGTGGGACAACGTGGGACAACGTGGGACAACGTGGGACAACGTGGGACAACGTGGGACATCGTGGGGCAACGTGGGACAACGTGGGACAACGTGGGACACCGTTGGACAACGTGGGACACCGTTGGACACCGTGGGACAACGTGGGACAACGTGGGACAACGTGGGACATCGTGGGACAACGTGGGACAACGTGGGACAACGTGGGACAACGTGGGACACCGTTGGACAACGTGGGACACCGTTGGACACCGTTGGACACCGTTGGACATCGTTGGACACCGTGGGACAACGTGGGACAACGTGGGACAACGTGGGAAACCATGGAACAACGTGGGACAACGTGGGACACCGTTGGACATCGTTGGACATCGTTGGACACCGTGGGACAACGTGGGACAACGTGGGAAAACGTGGGACAACGTGGGACACCGTTGGACATCGCTGGACACCGTTGGACATCGTTGGACACCGTGGGACAACGTGGGACAACGTGGGACAACGTGGGACAACGTGGGACAACGTGGGACAACGTGGGACAACGTGGGACAACGTGGGACAACGTGGGACAACGTGGGACAACGTGGGACAACGAGGGACATCGTGGGACAACGTGGGACAACGTGGGACAACGTGGGACAACGTGGGACATCGTTGGACACCGTTGGACACCGTGGGACAACGTGGGACAACGTGGGACAACGTGGGACAACGTGGGACAACGTGGGACAACGTGGGACAACGTGGGACAACGTGGGACAACGTGGGACAACGTGGGACAACGTGGGACATCGTGGGACAACGTGGGACAACGTGGGACAACGTGGGACAACGTGGGACAACGTGGGACACCGTTGGACATCGTTGGACACCGTGGGACAACGTGGGACAACGTGGGACAACGTGGGACACCGTTGGACACCGTTGGACACCGTTGGACACCGTTGGACAACGTGGGACACCGTTGGACATCGTTGGACACCGTGGGACAACGTGGGACAACGTGGGACAACGTGGGACAACGTGGGACAACGTGGGACGCCGTTGGACATCGTTGGACATCGTTGGACATCGTGGGACAACGTGGGACAACGTGGGACAACGTGGGACAACGTGGGACAACGTGGGACAACGTGGGACATCGTGGGACAACGTGGGACAACGTGGGACAACGTGGGACAACGTGGGACACCGTTGGACAACGTGGGACACCGTTGGACAACGTGGGACACCGTTGGACACCGTGGGACAACGTGGGACAACGTGGGACAACGTGGGACATCGTGGGACAACGTGGGACAACGTGGGACAACGTGGGACAACGTGGGACACCGTTGGACAACGTGGGACACCGTTGGACACCGTTGGACACCGTTGGACATCGTTGGACACCGTGGGACAACGTGGGACAACGTGGGACAACGTGGGAAACCATGGAACAACGTGGGACAACGTGGGACACCGTTGGACATCGTTGGACATCGTTGGACACCGTGGGACAACGTGGGACAACGTGGGAAAACGTGGGACAACGTGGGACACCGTTGGACATCGCTGGACACCGTTGGACATCGTTGGACACCGTGGGACAACGTGGGACAACGTGGGACAACGTGGGACAACGTGGGACAACGTGGGACAACGTGGGACAACGTGGGACAACGTGGGACAACGTGGGACATCGTGGGACAACGTGGCACAACGTGGGACAACGTGGGACAACGTGGGACACCGTTGGACAACGTGGGACACCGTTGGACATCGTTGGACACCGTGGGACAACGTGGGACAACGTGGGACCACGTGGGACAACGTGGGACAACGTGGGACAACGTGGGACAACGTTGGACATCGTTGGACACCGTTGGACACCGTTGGACACCGTTGGACATCGTTGGACACCGTGGGACAACGTGGGACAACGTGGGACAACGTGGGACAACGTGGGACAACGTGGGACAACGTGGGACAACGTGGGACAACGTGGGACATCGTGGGACAACGTGGGACAACGTGGGACAACGTGGGACAACGTGGGACACCGTTGGACATCGTGGGACACCGTTGGACATCGTTGGACACCGTGGGACAACGTGGGACAACGTGGGACCACGTGGGACAACGTGGGACAACGTGGGACAACGTGGGACAACGTGGGACAACGTGGGACAACGTGGGACAACGTGGGACAACGTGGGACAACGTGGGACAACGTGGGACAACGTGGGACAACGTGGGACACCGTTGGACAACGTGGGACACCGTTGGACATCGTTGGACACCGTGGGACAACGTGGGACAACGTGGGACAACGTGGGACAACGTGGGACAACGTGGGACACCGTTGGACATCGTTGGACATCGTTGGACATCGTGGGACACCGTTGGACATCGTTGGACATCGTTGGACACCGTTGGACACCGTTGGACAATGTGGGACATCGTGGGACAACGTGGGACAACGTGGGACAACGTGGGACAACGTGGGACACCGTGGGACACCGTGGGACACCGTTGGACACCGTTGGACACCGTTGGACATCGTTGGACATCGTTGGACATCGTGGGACACCGTTGGACATCGTTGGACATCGTTGGACACCGTTGGACATCGTTGGACACCGTTGGACACCGTTGGACATCGTTGGACACCGTGGGACAACGTGGGACAACGTGGGACAACGTGGGACAACGTGGGACAACGTGGGACAACGTGGGACATCGTGGGACAACGTGGGACAACGTGGGACAACGTGGGACAACGTGGGACAACGTGGGACACCGTTGGACACCGTGGGACACCGTTGGACACCGTTGGACATCGTTGGACACCGTGGGACAACGTGGGACAACGTGGGACAACGTGGGACAACGTGGGACAACGTGGGAAAACGTGGGACAACGTGGGACAACGTGGGACAACGTGGGACAACGTGGGACACCGTGGGACAACGTGGGACAACGTGGGACAACGTGGGACAACGTGGGACAACGTGGGACATCGTTGGACACCGTTGGACATCGTTGGACACCGTTGGACACCGTTGGACAATGTGGGACATCGTGGGACAACGTGGGACACCGTTGGACATCGTTGGACATCGTTGGACACCGTGGGACAACGTGGGACAACGTGGGAAAACGTGGGACAACGTGGGACACCGTTGGACATCGCTGGACACCGTTGGACATCGTTGGACACCGTGGGACAACGTGGGACAACGTGGGACAACGTGGGACAACGTGGGACAACGTGGGACATCGTGGGACAACGTGGGACAACGTGGGACAACGTGGGACAACGTGGGACACCGTTGGACAACGTGGGACACCGTTGGACACCGTGGGACAACGTGGGACAACGTGGGACAACGTGGGACATCGTGGGACAACGTGGGACAACGTGGGACAACGTGGGACAACGTGGGACACCGTTGGACAACGTGGGACACCGTTGGACACCGTTGGACACCGTTGGACATCGTTGGACACCGTGGGACAACGTGGGACAACGTGGGAAACCATGGAACAACGTGGGACAACGTGGGACACCGTTGGACATCGTTGGACATCGTTGGACACCGTGGGACAACGTGGGACAACGTGGGAAAACGTGGGACAACGTGGGACACCGTTGGACATCGCTGGACACCGTTGGACATCGTTGGACACCGTGGGACAACGTGGGACAACGTGGGACAACGTGGGACAACGTGGGACATCGTGGGACAACGTGGGACAACGTGGGACAACGTGGGACAACGTGGGACATCGTGGGACAACGTGGCACAACGTGGGACAACGTGGGACAACGTGGGACACCGTTGGACAACGTGGGACACCGTTGGACATCGTTGGACACCGTGGGACAACGTGGGACAACGTGGGACCACGTGGGACAACGTGGGACAACGTGGGACAACGTGGGACAACGTTGGACATCGTTGGACACCGTTGGACACCGTTGGACACCGTTGGACATCGTTGGACACCGTGGGACAACGTGGGACAACGTGGGACAACGTGGGACAACGTGGGACAACGTGGGACAACGTGGAACAACGTGGGACAACGTGGGACATCGTGGGACAACGTGGGACAACGTGGGACACCGTTGGACAACGTGGGACACCGTTGGACATCGTTGGACACCGTGGGACAACGTGGGACAACGTGGGACAACGTGGGACAACGTGGGACAACGTGGGACACCGTTGGACATCGTTGGACATCGTTGGACATCGTGGGACACCGTTGGACATCGTTGGACATCGTTGGACACCGTTGGACACCGTTGGACAATGTGGGACATCGTGGGACAACGTGGGACAACGTGGGACAACGTGGGACAACGTGGGACACCGTTGGACACCGTGGGACACCGTTGGACACCGTTGGACACCGTTGGACATCGTTGGACATCGTTGGACATCGTGGGACACCGTTGGACATCGTTGGACATCGTTGGACACCGTTGGACATCGTTGGACACCGTTGGACACCGTTGGACATCGTTGGACACCGTGGGACAACGTGGGACAACGTGGGACAACGTGGGACAACGTGGGACAACGTGGGACAACGTGGGACATCGTGGGACAACGTGGGACAACGTGGGACAACGTGGGACAACGTGGGACAACGTGGGACACCGTTGGACACCGTGGGACACCGTTGGACACCGTTGGACATCGTTGGACACCGTGGGACAACGTGGGACAACGTGGGACAACGTGGGACAACGTGGGACAACGTTGGACACCGTTGGACACCGTTGGACATCGTTGGACATCGTTGGACATCGTGGGACACCGTTGGACATCGTTGGACACCGTGGGACAACGTGGGACAACGTGGGACCACGTGGGACAACGTGGGACAACGTGGGACAACGTGGGACAACGTGGGACAACGTGGGACAACGTGGGACAACGTGGGACAACGTGGGACAACGTGGGACAACGTGGGACAACGTGGGACAACGTGGGACACCGTTGGACAACGTGGGACACCGTTGGACATCGTTGGACACCGTGGGACAACGTGGGACAACGTGGGACAACGTGGGACAACGTGGGACAACGTGGGACACCGTTGGACATCGTTGGACATCGTTGGACATCGTGGGACACCGTTGGACATCGTTGGACATCGTTGGACACCGTTGGACACCGTTGGACAATGTGGGACATCGTGGGACAACGTGGGACAACGTGGGACAACGTGGGACAACGTGGGACACCGTTGGACACCGTGGGACACCGTTGGACACCGTTGGACACCGTTGGACATCGTTGGACATCGTTGGACATCGTGGGACACCGTTGGACATCGTTGGACATCGTTGGACACCGTTGGACATCGTTGGACACCGTTGGACACCGTTGGACATCGTTGGACACCGTGGGACAACGTGGGACAACGTGGGACAACGTGGGACAACGTGGGACAACGTGGGACAACGTGGGACATCGTGGGACAACGTGGGACAACGTGGGACATCGTTGGACAACGTGGGACATCGTGGGACAACGTGGGACAACGTGGGACAACGTGGGACAACGTGGGACAACGTGGGACACCGTTGGACACCGTGGGACACCGTTGGACACCGTTGGACATCGTTGGACACCGTGGGACAACGTGGGACAACGTGGGACAACGTGGGACAACGTGGGACAACGTGGGACAACGTGGGACAACGTGGGACAACGTGGGACATCGTGGGACAACGTGGGACAACGTGGGACAACGTGGGACAACGTGGGACAACGTGGGACAACGTGGGACATCGTTGGACACCGTTGGACATCGTTGGACTCCGTGGGACAACGTGGGACAACGTGGGACAACGTGGGACAACGTGGGACAACGTGGGACAACGTGGGACAACGTGGGACAACGTGGGACAACGTGGGACAACGTGGGACAACGTGGGACAACGTGGGACAACGTGGGACAACGTGGGACAACGTGGGACAACGTGGGACAACGTGGGACAACGTGGGACATCGTGGGACAACGTGGGACAACGTGGGACAACGTGGGACAACGTGGGACAACGTGGGACAACGTGGGACAACGTGGGACAACGTGGGACAACGTGGGACACCGTTGGACACCGTTGGACACCGTTGGACACCGTTGGACATCGTTGGACACCCTGGGACAACGTGGGACAACGTGGGACAACGTGGGAAACCATGGAACAACGTGGGACAACGTGGGACACCGTTGGACATCGTTGGACATCGTTGGACACCGTGGGACAACGTGGGACAACGTGGGAAAACGTGGGACAACGTGGGACACCGTTGGACATCGCTGGACACCGTTGGACATCGTTGGACACCGTGGGACAACGTGGGACAACGTGGGACAACGTGGGACAACGTGGGACAACGTGGGACAACGTGGGACATCGTTGGACATCGTGGGACACCGTTGGACATCGTTGGACATCGTTGGACACCGTTGGACATCGTTGGACATCGTTGGACATCGTTGGACACCGTTGGACACCGTTGGACACCGTTGGACACCGTTGGACATCGTTGGACACCGTGGGACAACGTGGGACAACGTGGGACAACGTGGGACAACGTGGGACAACGTGGGACAACGTGGGACATCGTGGGACAACGTGGGACAACGTGGGACAACGTGGGACAACGTGGGACAACGTGGGACACCGTTGGACACCGTGGGACACCGTTGGACACCGTTGGACATCGTTGGACACCGTGGGACAACGTGGGACAACGTGGGACAACGTGGGACAACGTGGGACAACGTGGGACAACGTGGGACAACGTGGGACAACGTGGGACATCGTGGGACAACGTGGGACAACGTGGGACAACGTGGGACAACGTGGGACATCGTTGGACACCGTTGGACATCGTTGGACACCGTGGGACAACGTGGGACAACGTGGGACAACGTGGGACAACGTGGGACAACGTGGGACAACGTGGGACAACGTGGGACAACGTGGGACAACGTGGGACAACGTGGGACAACGTGGGACAACGTGGGACAACGTGGGACAACGTGGGACAACGTGGGACAACGTGGGACAACGTGGGACAACGTGGGACAACGTGGGACAACGTGGGACAACGTGGGACAACGTGGGACATCGTGGGACAACGTGGGACAACGTGGGACAACGTGGGACAACGTGGGACACCGTTGGACAACGTGGGACACCGTTGGACATCGTTGGACACCGTGGGACAACGTGGGACAACGTGGGACAACGTGGGACAACGTGGGACAACGTGGGACAACGTGGGACAACGTGGGACAACGTGGGACATCGTGGGACAACGTGGGACAACGTGGGACAACGTGGGACAACGTGGGACAACGTGGGACACCGTTGGACACCGTGGGACACCGTTGGACACCGTTGGACATCGTTGGACACCGTGGGACAACGTGGGACAACGTGGGACAACGTGGGACAACGTGGGACAACGTGGGACAACGTGGGACAACGTGGGACAACGTGGGACAACGTGGGACAACGTGGGACAACGTGGGACATCGTGGGACAACGTGGGACAACGTGGGACAACGTGGGACAACGTGGGACAACGTGGGACATCGTGGGACAACGTGGGACAACGTGGGACAACGTGGGACAACGTGGGACAACGTGGGACACCGTTGGACACCGTGGGACACCGTTGGACACCGTTGGACATCGTTGGACACCGTGGGACAACGTGGGACAACGTGGGACAACGTGGGACAACGTGGGACAACGTGGGACAACGTGGGACAACGTGGGACAACGTGGGACAACGTGGGACAACGTGGGACAACGTGGGACATCGTGGGACAACGTGGGACAACGTGGGACAACGTGGGACAACGTGGGACATCGTGGGACACCGTTGGACATCGTTGGACACCGTGGGACAACGTGGGACACCGTTGGACAACGTGGGACACCGTTGGACATCGTTGGACACCGTGGGACAACGTGGGACAACGTGGGACCACGTGGGACAACGTGGGACAACGTGGGACAACGTGGGACAACGTGGGACAACGTGGGACAACGTGGGACAACGTGGGACAACGTGGGACATCGTGGGACAACGTGGGACAACGTGGGACAACGTGGGACAACGTGGGACAACGTGGGACACCGTTGGACATCGTTGGACACCGTGGGACACCGTGGGACAACGTGGGACAACGTGGGACAACGTGGGACAACGTGGGACAACGTGGGAAACCATGGAACAACGTGGGACAACGTGGGACATCGTGGGACAACGTGGGACAACGTGGGACAACGTGGGACATCGTGGGACAACGTGGGACATCGTGGGACAACGTGGGACAACGTGGGACAACGTGGGACAACGTGGGACAACGTGGGACACCGTTGGACATCGTTGGACACCGTGGGACACCGTGGGACAACGTGGGACAACGTGGGACAACGTGGGACAACGTGGGACAACGTGGGACAACGTGGGACACCGTTGGACATCGTTGGACACCGTGGGACAACGTGGGACAACGTGGGACAACGTGGGACACCGTTGGACACCGTTGGACACCGTTGGACACCGTTGGACATCGTAGGACACCGTGGGACAACGTGGGACAACGTGGGACAACGTGGGAAACCATGGAACAACGTGGGACAACGTGGGACACCGTTGGACATCGTTGGACAACGTGGGACAACGTGGGACAACGTGGGACAACGTGGGACAACGTGGGACAACGTGGGACAACGTGGGACAACGTGGGACAACGTGGGACACCGTTGGACACCGTGGGACACCGTTGGACACCGTTGGACATCGTTGGACACCGTGGGACAACGTGGGACAACGTGGGACAACGTGGGACAACGTGGGACAACGTGGGACAACGTGGGACAACGTGGGACATCGTGGGACAACGTGGGACAACGTGGGACAACGTGGGACAACGTGGGACACCGTTGGACAACGTGGGACACCGTGGGACAACGTGGGACAACGTGGGACAACGTGGGACAACGTGGGACAACGTGGGACAACGTGGGACAACGTGGGACAACGTGGGACAACGTGGGACACCGTTGGACACCGTTGGACACCGTGGGACACCGTTGGACACCGTTGGACATCGTTGGACACCGTGGGACAACGTGGGACAACGTGGGACAACGTGGGACAACGTTGGACAACGTGGGACAACGTGGGACAACGTGGGACATCGTGGGACAACGTGGGACAACGTGGGACAACGTGGGACAACGTGGGACACCGTTGGACAACGTGGGACACCGTGGGACAACGTGGGACAACGTGGGACAACGTGGGACAACGTGGGACAACGTGGGACAACGTGGGACAACGTGGGACAACGTGGGACAACGTGGGACAACGTGGGACATCGTGGGACAACGTGGGACAACGTGGGACAACGTGGGACAACGTGGGACACCGTTGGACAACGTGGGACACCGTTGGACATCGTTGGACACCGTGGGACAACGTGGGACAACGTGGGACCACGTGGGACAACGTGGGACAACGTGGGACAACGTGGGACAACGTGGGACAACGTGGGACAACGTGGGACAACGTGGGACAACGTGGGACAACGTGGGACAACGTGGGACATCGTGGGACAACGTGGGACAACGTGGGACAACGTGGGACAACGTGGGACAACGTGGGACACCGTTGGACACCGTGGGACACCGTGGGACAACGTGGGACAACGTGGGACAACGTGGGACAACGTGGGACAACGTGGGAAACCATGGAACAACGTGGGACAACGTGGGACATCGTGGGACAACGTGGGACAACGTGGGACAACGTGGGACATCGTGGGACAACGTGGGACATCGTGGGACAACGTGGGACAACGTGGGACAACGTGGGACAACGTGGGACAACGTGGGACACCGTTGGACACCGTTGGACACCGTTGGACACCGTTGGACATCGTTGGACACCGTGGGACAACGTGGGACAACGTGGGACAACGTGGGAAACCATGGAACAACGTGGGACACCGTTGGACATCGTTGGACAACGTGGGACAACGTGGGACAACGTGGGACAACGTGGGACAACGTGGGACAACGTGGGACAACGTGGGACAACGTGGGACACCGTTGGACACCGTGGGACACCGTTGGACACCGTTGGACACCGTTGGACATCGTTGGACACCGTGGGACAACGTGGGACAACGTGGGACAACGTGGGACAACGTGGGACAACGTGGGACAACGTGGGACAACGTGGGACAACGTGGGACAACGTGGGACAACGTGGGACAACGTGGGACAACGTGGGACACCGTTGGACAACGTGGGACACCGTTGGACATCGTTGGACACCGTGGGACAACGTGGGACAACGTGGGACAACGTGGGAAACCATGGAACAACGTGGGACAACGTGGGACACCGTTGGACATCGTTGGACAACGTGGGACAACGTGGGACAACGTGGGACAACGTGGGACAACGTGGGACAACGTGGGACACCGTTGGACACCGTGGGACACCTTTGGACACCGTTGGACATCGTTGGACACCGTGGGACAACGTGGGACAACGTGGGACACCGTGGGACAACGTGGGACAACGTGGGACAACGTGGGACAACGTGGGACAACGTGGGACAACGTGGGACAACGTGGGACAACGTGGGACAACGTGGGACACCGTTGGACAACGTGGGACACCGTTGGACATCGTTGGACACCGTGGGACAACGTGGGACAACGTGGGACAACGTGGGACAACGTGGGACAACGTGGGACACCGTTGGACATCGTTGGACATCGTTGGACATCGTGGGACACCGTTGGACATCGTTGGACATCGTTGGACACCGTTGGACACCGTTGGACACCGTGGGACACCGTGGGACAACGTGGGACAACGTGGGACAACGTGGGACAACGTGGGACAACGTGGGAAACCATGGAACAACGTGGGACAACGTGGGACATCGTGGGACAACGTGGGACAACGTGGGACAACGTGGGACATCGTGGGACAACGTGGGACATCGTGGGACAACGTGGGACAACGTGGGACAACGTGGGACAACGTGGGACAACGTGGGACACCGTTGGACACCGTTGGACACCGTTGGACACCGTTGGACATCGTTGGACACCGTGGGACAACGTGGGACAACGTGGGACAACGTGGGAAACCATGGAACAACGTGGGACACCGTTGGACATCGTTGGACAACGTGGGACAACGTGGGACAACGTGGGACAACGTGGGACAACGTGGGACAACGTGGGACAACGTGGGACAACGTGGGACACCGTTGGACACCGTGGGACACCGTTGGACACCGTTGGACACCGTTGGACATCGTTGGACACCGTGGGACAACGTGGGACAACGTGGGACAACGTGGGACAACGTGGGACAACGTGGGACAACGTGGGACAACGTGGGACAACGTGGGACAACGTGGGACAACGTGGGACAACGTGGGACAACGTGGGACACCGTTGGACAACGTGGGACACCGTTGGACATCGTTGGACACCGTGGGACAACGTGGGACAACGTGGGACAACGTGGGAAACCATGGAACAACGTGGGACAACGTGGGACACCGTTGGACATCGTTGGACAACGTGGGACAACGTGGGACAACGTGGGACAACGTGGGACAACGTGGGACAACGTGGGACACCGTTGGACACCGTGGGACACCGTTGGACACCGTTGGACAACGTGGGACATCGTGGGACAACGTGGGACAACGTGGGACAACGTGGGACAACGTGGGACACCGTTGGACACCGTGGGACACCGTTGGACACCGTTGGACACCGTTGGACATCGTTGGACATCGTTGGACATCGTGGGACACCGTTGGACATCGTTGGACATCGTTGGACACCGTTGGACATCGTTGGACACCGTTGGACATCGTTGGACATCGTTGGACATCGTGGGACACCGTTGGACATCGTTGGACATCGTTGGACACCGTTGGACATCGTTGGACATCGTTGGACATCGTTGGACACCGTTGGACACCGTTGGACACCGTTGGACATCGTTGGACACCGTGGGACAACGTGGGACAACGTGGGACAACGTGGGACAACGTGGGACAACGTGGGACATCGTGGGACAACGTGGGACAACGTGGGACAACGTGGGACAACGTGGGACAACGTGGGACACCGTTGGACACCGTGGGACACCGTTGGACACCGTTGGACATCGTTGGACACCGTGGGACAACGTGGGACAACGTGGGACAACGTGGGACAACGTGGGACATCGTGGGACAACGTGGGACAACGTGGGACAACGTGGGACAACGTGGGACATCGTGGGACAACGTGGGACAACGTGGGAAAACGTGGGACATCGTGGGACAACGTGGGACAACGTGGGACAACGTGGGACAACGTGGGACAACGTGGGACACCGTTGGACACCGTTGGACACCGTTGGACACCGTTGGACATCGTTGGACACCGTGGGACACCGTGGGACAACGTGGGACAACGTGGGAAACCATGGAACAACGTGGGACAACGTGGGACACCGTTGGACATCGTTGGACATCGTTGGACACCGTGGGACAACGTGGGACAACGTGGGACAACGTGGGACAACGTCGGACAACGTGGGACAACGTGGGACATCGTGGGACAACGTGGGACAACGTGGGACAACGTGGGACAACGTGGGACAACGTGGGACACCGTTGGACACCGTGGGACACCGTTGGACACCGTTGGACATCGTTGGACACCGTGGGACAACGTGGGACAACGTGGGACAACGTGGGACAACGTGGGACATCGTGGGACAACGTGGGACAACGTGGGACAACGTGGGACAACGTGGGACATCGTGGGACAACGTGGGACAACGTGGGACAACGTGGGACATCGTGGGACAACGTGGGACAACGTGGGACAACGTGGGACAACGTGGGACACCGTTGGACACCGTTGGACACCGTTGGACACCGTGGGACAACGTGGGACACCGTTGGACATCGTTGGACACCGTTGGACACCGTTGGACACCGTTGGACATCGTTGGACACCGTGGGACAACGTGGGACAACGTGGGACAACGTGGGAAACCATGGAACAACGTGGGACAACGTGGGACACCGTTGGACATCGTTGGACAACGTGGGACAACGTGGGACAACGTGGGACAACGTGGGACAACGTGGGACAACGTGGGACAACGTGGGACACCGTTGGACACCGTGGGACACCGTTGGACACCGTTGGACATCGTTGGACACCGTGGGACAACGTGGGACAACGTGGGACAACGTGGGACAACGTCGGACAACGTGGGACAACGTGGGACATCGTGGGACAACGTGGGACAACGTGGGACAACGTGGGACAACGTGGGACAACGTGGGACACCGTTGGACACCGTGGGACACCGTTGGACACCGTTGGACATCGTTGGACACCGTGGGACAACGTGGGACAACGTGGGACAACGTGGGACAACGTGGGACATCGTGGGACAACGTGGGACAACGTGGGACAACGTGGGACAACGTGGGACATCGTGGGACAACGTGGGACAACGTGGGACAACGTGGGACATCGTGGGACAACGTGGGACAACGTGGGACAACGTGGGACAACGTGGGACACCGTTGGACACCGTTGGACACCGTTGGACACCGTGGGACAACGTGGGACAACGTGGGACAACGTGGGACAACGTGGGGCAACGTGGGACACCGTTGGACATCGCTGGACACCGTTGGACATCGTTGGACACCGTGGGACAACGTGGGACAACGTGGGACAACGTGGGACAACGTGGGACAACGTGGGACAACGTGGGACAACGTGGGACAACGTGGGACAACGTGGGACATCGTGGGACAACGTGGGACAACGTGGGACAACGTGGGACAACGTGGGACATCGTTGGACACCGTTGGACACCGTGGGACAACGTGGGACAACGTGGGACAACGTGGGACAACGTGGGACAACGTGGGACAACGTGGGACAACGTGGGACAACGTGGGACAACGTGGGACAACGTGGGACAACGTGGGACAACGTGGGACAACGTGGGACAACGTGGGACATCGTGGGACAACGTGGGACAACGTGGGACAACGTGGGACAACGTGGGACAACGTGGGACACCGTTGGACATCGTTGGACACCGATGGACACCGTTGGACACCGTTGGACATCGTTGGACACCGTGGGACAACGTGGGACAACGTGGGACAACGTGGGAAACCATGGAACAACGTGGGACAACGTGGGACACCGTTGGACATCGTTGGACAACGTGGGACAACGTGGGACAACGTGGGACAACGTGGGACAACGTGGGACAACGTGGGACAACGTGGGACACCGTTGGACACCGTGGGACACCGTTGGACACCGTTGGACATCGTTGGACACCGTGGGACAACGTGGGACAACGTGGGACAACGTGGGACAACGTGGGACAACGTTGGACACCGTGGGACATCGTGGGACAACGTGGGACAACGTGGGACATCGTGGGACAACGTGGGACAACGTGGGACAACGTGGGACAACGTGGGACAACGTGGGACACCGTTGGACACCGTTGGACACCGTTGGACACCGTTGGACATCGTTGGACACCGTGGGACAACGTGGGACAACGTGGGACAACGTGGGAAACCATGGAACAACGTGGGACAACGTGGGACACCGTTGGACATCGTTGGACATCGTTGGACACCGTGGGACAACGTGGGACAACGTGGGAAAACGTGGGACAACGTGGGACACCGTTGGACATCGCTGGACACCGTTGGACATCGTTGGACACCGTTGGACATCGTTGGACACCGTGGGACAACGTGGGACAACGTGGGACAACGTGGGACAACGTGGGACAACGTGGGACAACGTGGGACAACGTGGGACAACGTGGGACAACGTGGGACAACGTGGGACAACGTGGGACAACGTGGGACACAGTTGGACACCGTGGGACACCGTTGGACACCGTTGGACATCGTTGGACACCGTGGGACAACGTGGGACACCGTGGGACAACGTGGGACAACGTGGGACAACGTGGGACAACGTGGGACAACGTGGGACAACGTGGGACAACGTGGGACAACGTGGGACAACGTGGGACAACGTGGGACATCGTGGGACAACGTGGGACAACGTGGGACAACGTGGGACAACGTGGGACACCGTTGGACAACGTGGGACACCGTTGGACATCGTTGGACACCGTGGGACAACGTGGGACAACGTGGGACAACGTGGGAAACCATGGAACAACGTGGGACAACGTGGGACACCGTTGGACATCGTTGGACAACGTGGGACAACGTGGGACAACGTGGGACAACGTGGGACAACGTGGGACAACGTGGGACACCGTTGGACACCGTGGGACACCTTTGGACACCGTTGGACATCGTTGGACACCGTGGGACAACGTGGGACAACGTGGGACAACGTGGGACAACGTGGGACAACGTGGGACAACGTGGGACAACGTGGGACAACGTGGGACAACGTGGGACAACGTGGGACAACGTGGGACACCGTTGGACAACGTGGGACACCGTTGGACATCGTTGGACACCGTGGGACAACGTGGGACAACGTGGGACAACGTGGGACAACGTGGGACAACGTGGGACACCGTTGGACATCGTTGGACATCGTTGGACATCGTGGGACACCGTTGGACATCGTTGGACATCGTTGGACACCGTTGGACACCGTTGGACAACGTGGGACATCGTGGGACAACGTGGGACAACGTGGGACAACGTGGGACAACGTGGGACACCGTTGGACACCGTGGGACACCGTTGGACACCGTTGGACACCGTTGGACATCGTTGGACATCGTTGGACATCGTGGGACACCGTTGGACATCGTTGGACATCGTTGGACACCGTTGGACATCGTTGGACACCGTTGGACATCGTTGGACATCGTTGGACATCGTGGGACACCGTTGGACATCGTTGGACATCGTTGGACACCGTTGGACATCGTTGGACATCGTTGGACATCGTTGGACACCGTTGGACACCGTTGGACACCGTTGGACATCGTTGGACACCGTGGGACAACGTGGGACAACGTGGGACAACGTGGGACAACGTGGGACAACGTGGGACATCGTGGGACAACGTGGGACAACGTGGGACACCGTTGGACATCGTTGGACATCGTTGGACACCGTTGGACATCGTTGGACACCGTTGGACATCGTTGGACATCGTTGGACATCGTGGGACAACGTGGGACAACGTGGGACAACGTGGGACAACGTGGGACATCGTGGGACAACGTGGGACAACGTGGGACAACGTGGGACACCGTTGCACATCGTTGGACATCGTTGGACATCGTGGGACACCGTTGGACATCGTTGGACACCGTTGGACACCGTTGGACACCGTGGGACAACGTGGGACAACGTGGGACAACGTGGGACAACGTGGGGCAACGTGGGACACCGTTGGACATCGCTGGACACCGTTGGACATCGTTGGACACCGTGGGACAACGTGGGACAACGTGGGACAACGTGGGACAACGTGGGACAACGTGGGACAACGTGGGACAACGTGGGACAACGTGGGACAACGTGGGACATCGTGGGACAACGTGGGACAACGTGGGACAACGTGGGACAACGTGGGACATCGTTGGACACCGTTGGACACCGTGGGACAACGTGGGACAACGTGGGACAACGTGGGACAACGTGGGACAACGTGGGACAACGTGGGACAACGTGGGACAACGTGGGACAACGTGGGACAACGTGGGACAACGTGGGACAACGTGGGACAACGTGGGACATCGTGGGACAACGTGGGACAACGTGGGACAACGTGGGACAACGTGGGACAACGTGGGACACCGTTGGACATCGTTGGACACCGTTGGACACCGTTGGACACCGTTGGACATCGTTGGACACCGTGGGACAACGTGGGACAACGTGGGACAACGTGGGAAACCATGGAACAACGTGGGACAACGTGGGACACCGTTGGACATCGTTGGACAACGTGGGACAACGTGGGACAACGTGGGACAACGTGGGACAACGTGGGACAACGTGGGACAACGTGGGACACCGTTGGACACCGTGGGACACCGTTGGACACCGTTGGACATCGTTGGACACCGTGGGACAACGTGGGACAACGTGGGACAACGTGGGACAACGTGGGACAACGTTGGACACCGTGGGACAACGTGGGACAACGTGGGACAACGTGGGACATCGTGGGACAACGTGGGACAACGTGGGACAACGTGGGACAACGTGGGACAACGTGGGACACCGTTGGACACCGTTGGACACCGTTGGACACCGTTGGACATCGTTGGACACCGTGGGACAACGTGGGACAACGTGGGACAACGTGGGAAACCATGGAACAACGTGGGACAACGTGGGACACCGTTGGACATCGTTGGACATCGTTGGACACCGTGGGACAACGTGGGACAACGTGGGAAAACGTGGGACAACGTGGGACACCGTTGGACATCGCTGGACACCGTTGGACATCGTTGGACACCGTTGGACATCGTTGGACACCGTGGGACAACGTGGGACAACGTGGGACAACGTGGGACAACGTGGGACAACGTGGGACAACGTGGGACAACGTGGGACAACGTGGGACAACGTGGGACAACGTGGGACAACGTGGGACAACGTGGGACACAGTTGGACACCGTGGGACACCGTTGGACACCGTTGGACATCGTTGGACACCGTGGGACAACGTGGGACAACGTGGGACAACGTGGGACAACGTGGGACAACGTGGGAAACCATGGAACAACGTGGGACAACGTGGGACACCGTTGGACATCGTTGGACATCGTTGGACACCGTGGGACAACGTGGGACAACGTGGGAAAACGTGGGACAACGTGAGACACCGTTGGACATCGCTGGACACCGTTGGACATCGTTGGACACCGTGGGACAACGTGGGACAACGTGGGACAACGTGGGACAACGTGGGACAACGTGGGACAACGTGGGACAACGTGGGACATCGTGGGACAACGTGGGACAACGTGGGACAACGTGGGACAACGTGGGACAACGTGGGACAACGTGGGACAACGTGGGACAACGTGGGACAACGTGGGACAACGTGGGACAACGTGGGACAACGTGGGACATCGTGGGACAACGTGGGACAACGTGGGACAACGTGGGACAACGTGGGACAACGTGGGACACCGTTGGACATCGTTGGACACCGTGGGACAACGTGGGACAACGTGGGACAACGTGGGACACCGTTGGACACCGTTGGACACCGTTGGACACCGTTCTACATCGTTGGACACCGTGGGACAACGTGGGACAACGTGGGACAACGTGGGAAACCATGGAACAACGTGGGACAACGTGGGACACCGTTGGACATCGTTGGACAACGTGGGACAACGTGGGACAACGTGGGACAACGTGGGACAACGTGGGACAACGTGGGACAACGTGGGACACCGTTGGACACCGTGGGACATCGTTGGACACCGTGGGACAACGTGGGACAACGTGGGACAACGTGGGACAACGTGGGACAACGTGGGACAACGTGGGACAACGTGGGACAACGTGGGACAACGTGGGACAACGTGGGACAACGTGGGACAACGTGGGACAACGTGGGACATCGTGGGACAACGTGGGACAACGTAAGACATCGTTGGACACCGTTGGACATCGTTGGACACCGTGGGACAACGTGGGACAACGTGGGACAACGTGGGACAACGTGGGACAACGTGGGACAACGTGGGACAACGTGGGACAACGTGGGACAACGTGGGACAACGTGGGACAACGTGGGACAACGTGGGACAACGTGGGACAACGTGGGACACCGTTGGACACCGTTGGACACCGTTGGACACCGTTGGACATCGTTGGACACCGTGGGACAACGTGGGACAACGTGGGACCACGTGGGAAACCATGGAACAACGTGGGACAACGTGGGACACCGTTGGACATCGTTGGACATCGTTGGACACCGTGGGACAACGTGGGACAACGTGGGAAAACGTGGGACAACGTGGGACACCGTTGGACATCGCTGGACACCGTTGGACATCGTTGGACACCGTGGGACAACGTGGGACAACGTGGGACAACGTGGGACAACGTGGGACAACGTGGGACAACGTGGGACAACGTGGGAAAACGTGGGACAACGTGGGACACCGTTGGACATCGCTGGACACCGTTGGACATCGTTGGACACCGTTGGACACCGTTGGACACCGTTGGACACCGTTGGACATCGTTGGACACCGTGGGACAACGTGGGACAACGTGGGACAACGTGGGAAACCATGGAACAACGTGGGACAACGTGGGACACCGTTGGACATCGTTGGACAACGTGGGACAACGTGGGACAACGTGGGACAACGTGGGACAACGTGGGACAACGTGGGACAACGTGGGACACCGTTGGACACCGTGGGACACCGTTGGACACCGTTGGACATCGTTGGACACCGTGGGACAACGTGGGACAACGTGGGACAACGTGGGACAACGTGGGACAACGTGGGACAACGTGGGACAACGTGGGACAACGTGGGACAACGTGGGACAAAGTGGGACATCGTGGGACAACGTGGGACAACGTGGGACAACGTGGGACAACGTGGGACACCGTTGGACAACGTGGGACACCGTTGGACATCGTTGGACACCGTGGGACAACGTGGGACAACGTGGGACAACGTGGGACATCGTGGGACAACGTGGGACAACGTGGGACAACGTGGGACAACGTGGGACAACGTGGGACAACGTGGGACAACGTGGGACAACGTGGGAAACCATGGAACAACGTGGGACAACGTGGGACATCGTGGGACAACGTGGGACATCGTGGGACAACGTGGGACAACGTGGGACAACGTGGGACAACGTGGGACAACGTGGGACATCGTGGGACAACGTGGGACAACGTGGGACAACGTGGGACAACGTGGGACACCGTTGGACAACGTGGGACACCGTGGGACAACGTGGGACAACGTGGGACAACGTGGGACAACGTGGGACAACGTGGGACAACGTGGGACAACGTGGGACAACGTGGGACAACGTGGGACAACGTGGGACATCGTGGGACAACGTGGGACAACGTGGGACAACGTGGGACAACGTGGGACACCGTTGGACAACGTGGGACACCGTTGGACATCGTTGGACAACGTGGGACAACGTGGGACAACGTGGGACAACGTGGGAAACCATGGAACAACGTGGGACAACGTGGGACATCGTGGGACAACGTGGGACAACGTGGGACAACGTGGGACATCGTGGGACAACGTGGGACAACGTGGGACAACGTGGGACAACGTGGGACAACGTGGGACAACGTGGGACACCGTTGGACACCGTGGGACACCTTTGGACACCGTTGGACATCGTTGGACACCGTGGGACAACGTGGGACAACGTGGGACAACGTGGGACAACGTGGGACAACGTGGGACAACGTGGGACAACGTGGGACAACGTGGGACAACGTGGGACAACGTGGGACAACTTGGGACAACGTGGGACAACGTGGGACAACGTGGGACAACGTGGGACAACGTGGGACACCGTTGGACAACGTGGGACACCGTTGGACATCGTTGGACACCGTGGGACAACGTGGGACAACGTGGGACACCGTTGGACACCGTGGGACACCTTTGGACACCGTTGGACATCGTTGGACACCGTGGGACAACGTGGGACAACGTGGGACAACGTGGGACAACGTGGGACAACGTGGGACAACGTGGGACAACGTGGGACAACGTGGGACAACGTGGGACAACGTGGGACACCGTTGGACAACGTGGGACACCGTTGGACATCGTTGGACACCGTGGGACAACGTGGGACAACGTGGGACAACGTGGGACAACGTGGGACAACGTGGGACACCGTTGGACATCGTTGGACATCGTTGGACATCGTGGGACACCGTTGGACATCGTTGGACATCGTTGGACACCGTTGGACACCGTTGGACAACGTGGGACATCGTGGGACAACGTGGGACAACGTGGGACAACGTGGGACAACGTGGGACACCGTTGGACACCGTGGGACACCGTTGGACACCGTTGGACACCGTTGGACATCGTTGGACATCGTTGGACATCGTGGGACACCGTTGGACATCGTTGGACATCGTTGGACACCGTTGGACATCGTTGGACACCGTTGGACATCGTTGGATATCGTTGGACATCGTGGGACACCGTTGGACATCGTTGGACATCGTTGGACACCGTTGGACATCGTTGGACATCGTTGGACATCGTTGGACACCGTTGGACACCGTTGGACACCGTTGGACATCGTTGGACACCGTGGGACAACGTGGGACAACGTGGGACAACGTGGGACAACGTGGGACAACGTGGGACATCGTGGGACAACGTGGGACAACGTGGGACAACGTGGGACAACGTGGGACACCGTTGGACAACGTGGGACACCGTTGGACATCGTTGGACACCGTGGGACAACGTGGGACAACGTGGGAAACCATGGAACAACGTGGGACAACGTGGGACACCGTTGGACATCGTTGGACAACGTGGGACAACGTGGGACAACGTGGGACAACGTGGGACAACGTGGGACAACGTGGGACAACGTGGGACACCGTTGGACACCGTGGGACACCTTTGGACACCGTTGGACATCGTTGGACACCGTGGGACAACGTGGGACAACGTGGGACAACGTGGGACAACGTGGGACAACGTGGGACAACGTGGGACAACGTGGGACAACGTGGGACAACGTGGGACAACGTGGGACAACGTGGGACAACGTGGGACACCGTTGGACAACGTGGGACACCGTTGGACATCGTTGGACACCGTGGGACAACGTGGGACAACGTGGGACAACGTGGGACAACGTGGGACAACGTGGGACACCGTTGGACATCGTTGGACATCGTTGGACATCGTGGGACACCGTTGGACATCGTTGGACATCGTTGGACACCGTTGGACACCGTTGGACAACGTGGGACATCGTGGGACAACGTGGGACAACGTGGGACAACGTGGGACAACGTGGGACAACGTGGGAAACCATGGAACAACGTGGGACAACGTGGGACATCGTGGGACAACGTGGGACAACGTGGGACAACGTGGGACATCGTGGGACAACGTGGGACAACGTGGGACAACGTGGGACAACGTGGGACAACGTGGGACAACGTGGGACACCGTTGGACACCGTGGGACACCTTTGGACACCGTTGGACATCGTTGGACACCGTGGGACAACGTGGGACAACGTGGGACAACGTGGGACAACGTGGGACAACGTGGGACAACGTGGGACAACGTGGGACAACGTGGGACAACGTGGGACAACGTGGGACAACGTGGGACAACGTGGGACAACGTGGGACAACGTGGGACAACGTGGGACAACGTGGGACAACGTGGGACAACGTGGGACACCGTTGGACAACGTGGGACACCGTTGGACATCGTTGGACACCGTGGGACAACGTGGGACAACGTGGGACACCGTTGGACACCGTGGGACACCTTTGGACACCGTTGGACATCGTTGGACACCGTGGGACAACGTGGGACAACGTGGGACAACGTGGGACAACGTGGGACAACGTGGGACAACGTGGGACAACGTGGGACAACGTGGGACAACGTGGGACAACGTGGGACACCGTTGGACAACGTGGGACACCGTTGGACATCGTTGGACACCGTGGGACAACGTGGGACAACGTGGGACAACGTGGGACAACGT
This sequence comes from Bombus terrestris, assembly GCF_910591885.1. NCBI lineage: Eukaryota > Metazoa > Arthropoda > Insecta > Hymenoptera > Apidae > Bombus > Bombus terrestris. The sequence continues at coordinate 379,109 of NW_025963585.1, read as the reverse complement.
GGGACAACGTGGGACACCGTTGGACATCGTTGGACATCGTTGGACATCGTGGGACACCGTTGGACATCGTTGGACATCGTTGGACACCGTTGGACACCGTTGGACAACGTGGGACATCGTGGGACAACGTGGGACAACGTGGGACAACGTGGGACAACGTGGGACACCGTTGGACACCGTGGGACACCGTTGGACACCGTTGGACACCGTTGGACATCGTTGGACATCGTTGGACAACGTGGGACACCGTTGGACATCGTTGGACATCGTTGGACACCGTTGGACATCGTTGGACACCGTTGGACATCGTTGGATATCGTTGGACATCGTGGGACACCGTTGGACATCGTGGGACATCGTTGGACACCGTTGGACATCGTTGGACATCGTTGGACATCGTTGGACACCGTTGGACACCGTTGGACACCGTTGGACATCGTTGGACACCGTGGGACAACGTGGGACAACGTGGGACAACGTGGGACAACGTGGGACAACGTGGGACATCGTGGGACAACGTGGGACAACGTGGGACAACGTGGGACAACGTGGGACACCGTTGGACAACGTGGGACACCGTTGGACATCGTTGGACACCGTGGGACAACGTGGGACAACGTGGGAAACCATGGAACAACGTGGGACAACGTGGGACACCGTTGGACATCGTTGGACAACGTGGGACAACGTGGGACAACGTGGGACAACGTGGGACAACGTGGGACAACGTGGGACAACGTGGGACACCGTTGGACACCGTGGGACACCTTTGGACACCGTTGGACATCGTTGGACACCGTGGGACAACGTGGGACAACGTGGGACAACGTGGGACAACGTGGGACAACGTGGGACAACGTGGGACAACGTGGGACAACGTGGGACAACGTGGGACAACGTGGGACAACGTGGGACAACGTGGGACACCGTTGGACAACGTGGGACACCGTTGGACATCGTTGGACACCGTGGGACAACGTGGGACAACGTGGGACAACGTGGGACAACGTGGGACAACGTGGGACACCGTTGGACATCGTTGGACATCGTTGGACATCGTGGGACACCGTTGGACATCGTTGGACATCGTTGGACACCGTTGGACACCGTTGGACAACGTGGGACATCGTGGGACAACGTGGGACAACGTGGGACAACGTGGGACAACGTGGGACACCGTTGGACACCGTGGGACACCGTTGGACACCGTTGGACACCGTTGGACATCGTTGGACATCGTTGGACATCGTGGGACACCGTTGGACATCGTTGGACATCGTTGGACACCGTTGGACATCGTTGGACACCGTTGGACATCGTTGGACATCGTTGGACATCGTGGGACACCGTTAGACATCGTTGGACATCGTTGGACACCGTTGGACATCGTTGGACATCGTTGGACATCGTTGGACACCGTTGGACACCGTTGGACACCGTTGGACATCGTTGGACACCGTGGGACAACGTGGGACAACGTGGGACAACGTGGGACAACGTGGGACAACGTGGGACATCGTGGGACAACGTGGGACAACGTGGGACAACGTGGGACAACGTGGGACAACGTGGGACACCGTTGGACACCGTGGGACACCGTTGGACACCGTTGGACATCGTTGGACACCGTGGGACAACGTGGGACAACGTGGGACAACGTGGGACAACGTGGGACATCGTGGGACAACGTGGGACAACGTGGGACAACGTGGGACAACGTGGGACATCGTGGGACAACGTGGGACAACGTGGGACAACGTGGGACATCGTGGGACAACGTGGGACAACGTGGGACAACGTGGGACAACGTGGGACAACGTGGGACACCGTTGGACACCGTTGGACACCGTTGGACACCGTTGGACATCGTTGGACACCGTGGGACAACGTGGGACAACGTGGGACAACGTGGGAAACCATGGAACAACGTGGGACAACGTGGGACACCGTTGGACATCGTTGGACATCGTTGGACACCGTGGGACAACGTGGGACAACGTGGGACAACGTGGGACAACGTCGGACAACGTGGGACAACGTGGGACATCGTGGGACAACGTGGGACAACGTGGGACAACGTGGGACAACGTGGGACAACGTGGGACACCGTTGGACACCGTGGGACACCGTTGGACACCGTTGGACATCGTTGGACACCGTGGGACAACGTGGGACAACGTGGGACAACGTGGGACAACGTGGGACATCGTGGGACAACGTGGGACAACGTGGGACAACGTGGGACAACGTGGGACATCGTGGGACAACGTGGGACAACGTGGGACAACGTGGGACATCGTGGGACAACGTGGGACAACGTGGGACAACGTGGGACAACGTGGGACATCGTGGGACAACGTGGGACAACGTGGGACAACGTGGGACAACGTGGGAATACGTGGGACACCGTTGGACATCGTTGGACACCGTGGGACAACGTGGGACAACGTGGGAGAACGTGGGACACCGTTGGACACCGTTGGACACCGTTGGACACCGTTGGACACCGTTGGACATCGCTGGACACCGTGGGACAACGTGGGACAACGTGGGACAACGTGGGACAACGTGGGACAACGTGGGACAACGTGGGACAACGTGGGACAACGTGGGACATCGTGGGACAACGTGGGACAACGTGGGACAACGTGGGACAACGTGGGAATACGTGGGACACCGTTGGACATCGTTGGACACCGTGGGACAACGTGGGACAGCGTGGGAGAACGTGGGACACCGTTGGACACCGTTGGACACCGTTGGACACCGTTGGACACCGTTGGACATCGCTGGACACCGTGGGACAACGTGGGACAACGTGGGACAACGTGGGAAACCATGGAACAACGTGGGACAACGTGGGACACCGTTGGACATCGTTGGACAATGTGGGACAACGTGGGACAACGTGGGACAACGTGGGACAACGTGGGACAACGTGGGACAACGTGGGACACCGTTGGACACCGTGGGACACCGTTGGACACCGTTGGACATCGTTGGACACCGTGGGACAACGTGGGACAACGTGGGACAACGTGGGACAACGTGGGACAACGTGGGACAACGTGGGACAACGTGGGACAACGTGGGACAACGTGGGACAACGTGGGACATCGTGGGACAACGTGGGACAACGTGGGACAACGTGGGACAACGTGGGACACCGTTGGACAACGTGGGACACCGTTGGACATCGTTGGACACCGTTGGACACCGTTGGACACCGTTGGACATCGTTGGACACCGTGGGACAACGTGGAACAACGTGGGACAACGTGGGAAACCATGGAACAACGTGGGACAACGTGGGACACCGTTGGACATCGTTGGACATCGTTGGACACCGTGGGACAACGTGGGACAACGTGGGAAAACGTGGGACAACGTGGGACACCGTTGGACATCGCTGGACACCGTTGGACATCGTTGGACACCGTGGGACAACGTGGGACAACGTGGGACAACGTGGGACAACGTGGGACAACGTGGGACAACGTGGGACAACGTGGGACAACGTGGGACAACGTGGGACAACGTGGGACATCGTGGGACAACGTGGGACAACGTGGGACAACGTGGGACAACGTGGGACATCGTTGGACACCGTTGGACACCGTGGGACAACGTGGGACAACGTGGGACAACGTGGGACAACGTGGGACAACGTGGGACAACGTGGGACAACGTGGGACAACGTGGGACAACGTGGGACAACGTGGGACAACGTGGGACAACGTGGGACAACGTGGGACAACGTGGGACAACGTGGGACAACGTGGGACAACGTGGGACAACGTGGGACACCGTTGGACACCGTTGGACACCGTTGGACACCGTTGGACATCGTTGGACACCGTGGGACAACGTGGGACAACGTGGGACAACGTGGGAAACCATGGAACAACGTGGGACAACGTGGGACACCGTTGGACATCGTTGGACAACGTGGGACAACGTGGGACAACGTGGGACAACGTGGGACAACGTGGGACAACGTGGGACAACGTGGGACACCGTTGGACACCGTGGGACATCGTTGGACACCGTGGGACAACGTGGGACAACGTGGGACAACGTGGGACAACGTGGGCCAACGTGGGACAACGTGGGACAACGTGGGACAACGTGGGACAACGTGGGACAACGTGGGACAACGTGGGACAACGTGGGACAACGTGGGACAACGTGGGACATCGTGGGACAACGTGGGACAACGTGGGACAACGTGGGACAACGTGGGACATCGTTGGACACCGTTGGACATCGTTGGACACCGTGGGACACCGTTGGACAACGTGGGACACCGTTGGACATCGTTGGACACCGTGGGACAACGTGGGACAACGTGGGACAACGTGGGACATCGTGGGACAACGTGGGACAACGTGGGACAACGTGGGACAACGTGGGACAACGTGGGACACCGTTGGACACCGTTGGACACCGTTGGACACCGTTGGACATCGTGGGACAACGTGGGACAACGTGGGACAACGTGGGACAACGTGGGACACCGTTGGACACCGTTGGACACCGTTGGACACCGTTGGACATCGTTGGACACCGTGGGACAACGTGGGACAACGTGGGACAACGTGGGAAACCATGGAACAACGTGGGACAACGTGGGACACCGTTGGACATCGTTGGACATCGTTGGACACCGTGGGACAACGTGGGACAACGTGGGAAAACGTGGGACAACGTGGGACACCGTTGGACATCGCTGGACACCGTTGGACATCGTTGGACACCGTGGGACAACGTGGGACAACGTGGGACAACGTGGGACAACGTGGGACAACGTGGGACAACGTGGGACAACGTGGGACAACGTGGGACACCGTTGGACATCGTTGGACACCGTGGGACAACGTGGGACAACGTGGGACAACGTGGGACACCGTTGGACACCGTTGGACACCGTTGGACATCGTTGGACACCGTGGGACAACGTGGGACAACGTGGGACAACGTGGGAAACCATGGAACAACGTGGGACAACGTGGGACACCGTTGGACATTGTTGGACAACGTGGGACAACGTGGGACAACGTGGGACAACGTGGGACAACGTGGGACAACGTGGGACAACGTGGGACACCGTTGGACACCGTGGGACACCGTTGGACACCGTTGGACATCGTTGGACACCGTGGGACAACGTGGGACAACGTGGGACAACGTGGGACAACGTGGGACAACGTGGGACAACGTGGGACAACGTGGGACAACGTGGGACAACGTGGGACAACGTGGGACAACGTGGGACATCGTGGGACAACGTGGGACAACGTGGGACAACGTGGGACAACGTGGGACACCGTTGGACAACGTGGGACACCGTTGGACATCGTTGGACACCGTGGGACAACGCGGGACAACGTGGGACCACGTGGGACAACGTGGGACAACGTGGGACAACGTGGGACAACGTGGGACAACGTGGGACAACGTGGGACAACGTGGGACTACGTGGGACATCGTGGGACAACGTGGGACAACGTGGGACAACGTGGGACAACGTGGGACACCGTTGGACATCGTTGGACACCGTGGGACACCGTGGGACAACGTGGGACAACGTGGGACAACGTGGGACAACGTGGGACAACGTGGGAAACCATGGAACAACGTGGGACAACGTGGGACATCGTGGGACAACGTGGGACAACGTGGGACAACGTGGGACATCGTGGGACAACGTGGGACATCGTGGGACAACGTGGGACAACGTGGGACAACGTGGGACAACGTGGGACAACGTGGGACACCGTTGGACATCGTTGGACACCGTGGGACAACGTGGGACAACGTGGGACAACGTGGGAAACCATGGAACAACGTGGGACAACGTGGGACACCGTTGGACATCGTTGGACAACGTGGGACAACGTGGGACAACGTGGGACAACGTGGGACAACGTGGGACAACGTGGGACACCGTTGGACACCGTGGGACACCTTTGGACACCGTTGGACATCGTTGGACACCGTGGGACAACGTGGGACAACGTGGGACAACGTGGGACAACGTGGGACAACGTGGGACAACGTGGGACAACGTGGGACAACGTGGGACAACGTGGGACAACGTGGGACAACGTGGGACAACGTGGGACAACGTGGGACAACGTGGGACAACGTGGGACACCGTTGGACAACGTGGGACACCGTTGGACATCGTTGGACACCGTGGGACAACGTGGGACAACGTGGGACAACGTGGGACAACGTGGGACAACGTGGGACACCGTTGGACATCGTTGGACATCGTTGGACATCGTGGGACACCGTTGGACATCGTTGGACATCGTTGGACACCGTTGGACACCGTTGGACAACGTGGGACATCGTGGGACAACGTGGGACAACGTGGGACAACGTGGGACAACGTGGGACACCGTTGGACACCGTGGGACACCGTTGGACACCGTTGGACACCGTTGGACACCGTGGGACAACGTGGGACAACGTGGGACAACGTGGGAAACCATGGAACAACGTGGGACAACGTGGGACACCGTTGGACATCGTTGGACATCGTTGGACACCGTGGGACAACGTGGGACAACGTGGGACAACGTGGGACAACGTGGGACAACGTGGGACAACGTGGGACAACGTGGGACAACGTGGGACAACGTGGGACAACGTGGGACAACGTGGGACAACGTGGGACAACGTGGGACAACGTGGGACAACGTGGGACAACGTGGGACACCGTTGGACACCGTTGGACATCGTTGGACACCGTGGGACAACGTGGGACAACGTGGGACAACGTGGGACAACGTGGGACAACGTGGGACAACGTGGGACACCGTTGGACACCGTTGGACATCGTTGGACACCGTGGGACAACGTGGGACAACGTGGGACAACGTGGGACAACGTGGGACAACGTGGGACAACGTGGGACAACGTGGGACAACGTGGGACACCGTTGGACAACGTGGGACACCGTTGGACATCGTTGGACACCGTGGGACAACGTGGGACAACGTGGGACAACGTGGGACAACGTGGGACAACGTGGGACACCGTTGGACATCGTTGGACATCGTTGGACATCGTGGGACACCGTTGGACATCGTTGGACATCGTTGGACACCGTTGGACACCGTTGGACAACGTGGGACATCGTGGGACAACGTGGGACAACGTGGGACAACGTGGGACAACGTGGGACACCGTGGGACACCGTTGGACACCGTTGGACATCGTTGGACACCGTGGGACAACGTGGGACAACGTGGGACAACGTGGGACAACGTGGGACATCGTGGGACAACGTGGGACAACGTGGGACAACGTGGGACAACGTGGGACATCGTGGGACAACGTGGGACAACGTGGGACAACGTGGGACATCGTGGGACAACGTGGGACAACGTGGGACAACGTGGGACAACGTGGGACAACGTGGGACACCGTTGGACACCGTTGGACACCGTTGGACACCGTTGGACATCGTTGGACACCGTGGGACAACGTGGGACAACGTGGGACAACGTGGGAAACCATGGAACAACGTGGGACAACGTGGGACACCGTTGGACATCGTTGGACATCGTTGGACACCGTGGGACAACGTGGGACAACGTGGGACAACGTGGGACAACGTCGGACAACGTGGGACAACGTGGGACATCGTGGGACAACGTGGGACAACGTGGGACAACGTGGGACAACGTGGGACAACGTGGGACACCGTTGGACACCGTGGGACACCGTTGGACACCGTTGGACATCGTTGGACACCGTGGGACAACGTGGGACAACGTGGGACAACGTGGGACAACGTGGGACATCGTGGGACAACGTGGGACAACGTGGGACAACGTGGGACAACGTGGGACATCGTGGGACAACGTGGGACAACGTGGGACAACGTGGGACATCGTGGGACAACGTGGGACAACGTGGGACAACGTGGGACAACGTGGGACACCGTTGGACACCGTTGGACACCGTTGGACACCGTGGGACAACGTGGGACAACGTGGGACAACGTGGGACAACGTGGGACAACGTGGGACAACGTGGGACAACGTGGGACACCGTTGGACACCGTGGGACAACGTGGGACAACGTGGGACAACGTGGGACAACGTGGGACAACGTGGGACAACGTGGGACAACGTGGGACAACGTGGGACAACGTGGGACAACGTGGGACATCGTGGGACAACGTGGGACAACGTGGGACAACGTGGGACAACGTGGGACAACGTGGGACAACGTGGGACAACGTGGGACAACGTGGGACAACGTGGGACAACGTGGGACAACGTGGGACAACGTGGGACAACGTGGGACATCGTTGGACACCGTTGGACACCGTGGGACAACGTGGGACAACGTGGGACAACGTGGGACAACGTGGGACAACGTGGGACAACGTGGGACAACGTGGGACACCGTTGGACATCGTTGGACAATGTGGGACAACGTGGGACAACGTGGGACAACGTGGGACACCGTTGGACACCGTTGGACACCGTTGGACACCGTTGGACACCGTTGGACATCGTTGGACACCGTGGGACAACGTGGGACAACGTGGGACAACGTGGGAAACCATGGAACAACGTGGGACAACGTGGGACACCGTTGGACATCGTTGGACAATGTGGGACAACGTGGGACAACGTGGGACAACGTGGGACAACGTGGGACAACGTGGGACAACGTGGGACACCGTTGGACACCGTGGGACACCGTTGGACACCGTTGGACATCGTTGGACACCGTGGGACAACGTGGGACAACGTGGGACAACGTGGGACAACGTGGGACAACGTGGGACAACGTGGGACAACGTGGGACAACGTGGGACAACGTGGGACAACGTGGGACATCGTGGGACAACGTGGGACAACGTGGGACAACGTGGGACAACGTGGGACACCGTTGGACAACGTGGGACACCGTTGGACATCGTTGGACACCGTGGGACAACGTGGGACAACGTGGGACAACGTGGGACATCGTGGGACAACGTGGGACAACGTGGGACAACGTGGGACAACGTGGGACAACGTGGGACACCGTTGGACACCGTTGGACACCGTTGGACACCGTTGGACATCGTGGGACAACGTGGGACAACGTGGGACAACGTGGGACAACGTGGGACACCGTTGGACACCGTTGGACACCGTTGGACACCGTTGGACATCGTTGGACACCGTGGGACAACGTGGGACAACGTGGGACAACGTGGGAAACCATGGAACAACGTGGGACAACGTGGGACACCGTTGGACTTCGTTGGACATCGTTGGACACCGTGGGACAACGTGGGACAACGTGGGAAAACGTGGGACAACGTGGGACACCGTTGGACATCGCTGGACACCGTTGGACATCGTTGGACACCGTGGGACAACGTGGGACAACGTGGGACAACGTGGGACAACGTGGGACAACGTGGGACAACGTGGGACAACGTGGGACAACGTGGGACAACGTGGGACAACGTGGGACAACGTGGGACATCGTGGGACAACGTGGGACAACGTGGGACAACGTGGGACAACGTGGGACATCGTTGGACACCGTGGGACAACGTGGGACAACGTGGGACAACGTGGGACAACGTGGGACAACGTGGGACAACGTGGGACAACGTGGGACAACGTGGGACAACGTGGGACAACGTGGGACAACGTGGGACAACGTGGGACAACGTGGGACATCGTGGGACAACGTGGGACAACGTGGGACAACGTGGGACAACGTGGGACATCGTTGGACACCGTTGGACATCGTTGGACACCGTGGGACAACGTGGGAAAACGTGGGACAACGTGGGACAACGTGGGACAACGTGGGACAACGTGGGACAACGTGGGACAACGTGGGACAACGTGGGACAACGTGGGACAACGTGGGACAACGTGGGACAACGTGGGACAACGTGGGACAACGTGGGACAACGTGGGACAACGTGGGACAACGTGGGACAACGTGGGACATCGTGGGACAACGTGGGACAACGTGGGACAACGTGGGACATCGTGGGACAACGTGGGACAACGTGGGACTACGTGGGACACCGTTGGACATCGTTGGACATCGTTGGACACCGTGGGACAACGTGGGACAACGTGGGAAAACGTGGGACAACGTAGGACACCGTTGGACATCGCTGGACACCGTTGGACATCGTTGGACACCGTGGGACAACGTGGGACAACGTGGGACAACGTGGGACAACGTGGGACAACGTGGGACAACGTGGGACAACGTGGGACAACGTGGGACAACGTGGGACAACGTGGGACAACGTGGGACAACGTGGGACAACGTGGGACATCGTGGGACAACGTGGGACAACGTGGGACAACGTGGGACAACGTGGGACATCGTTGGACAGCGTTGGACACCGTGGGACAACGTGGGACAACGTGGGACAACGTGGGACAACGTGGGACAACGTGGGACAACGTGGGACAACGTGGGACAACGTGGGACAACGTGGGACAACGTGGGACAACGTGGGACAACGTAGGACAACGTGGGACAACGTGGGACAACGTGGGACATCGTGGGACAACGTGGGACAACGTGGGACAACGTGGGACAACGTGGGACAACGTGGGACAACGTGGGACACCGTTGGACACCGTGGGACACCGTTGGACACCGTTGGACATCGTTGGACACCGTGGGACAACGTGGGACAACGTGGGACAACGTGGGACAACGTGGGACAACGTGGGACAACGTGGGACAACGTGGGACAACGTGGGACAACGTGGGACAACGTGGGACAACGTGGGACAACGTGGGACAACGTGGGACAACGTAGGACAACGTGGGACAACGTGGGACAACGTGGGACATCGTGGGACAACGTGGGACAACGTGGGACAACGTGGGACAACGTGGGACAACGTGGGACAACGTGGGACAACGTGGGACACCGTTGGACACCGTTGGACACCGTTGGACACCGTTGGACATCGTTGGACACCGTGGGACAACGTGGGACAACGTGGGACAACGTGGGAAACCATGGAACAACGTGGGACAACGTGGGACACCGTTGGACATCGTTGGACATCGTTGGACACCGTGGGACAACGTGGGACAACGTGGGAAAACGTGGGACAACGTGGGACACCGTTGGACATCGCTGGACACCGTTGGACATCGTTGGACACCGTGGGACAACGTGGGACAACGTGGGACAACGTGGGACAACGTGGGACAACGTGGGACAACGTGGGACAACGTGGGACAACGTGGGACAACGTGGGACAACGTGGGACAACGTGGGACATCGTGGGACAACGTGGGACAACGTGGGACAACGTGGGACAACGTGGGACATCGTTGGACACCGTTGGACACCGTGGGACAACGTGGGACAACGTGGGACAACGTGGGACAACGTGGGACAACGTGGGACAACGTGGGACAACGTGGGACAACGTGGGACAACGTGGGACAACGTGGGACAACGTGGGACAACGTGGGACAACGTGGGACAACGTGGGACATCGTGGGACAACGTGGGACAACGTGGGACAACGTGGGACAACGTGGGACAACGTGGGACAACGTGGGACAACGTGGGACACCGTTGGACACCGTTGGACACCGTTGGACACCGTTGGACATCGTTGGACACCGTGGGACAACGTGGGACAACGTGGGACAACGTGGGACAACGTGGGACAACGTGGGACAACGTGGGACAACGTGGGACAACGTGGGACAACGTGGGACAACGTGGGACAACGTGGGACAACGTGGGACATCGTGGGACAACGTGGGACAACGTGGGACAACGTGGGACAACGTGGGACATCGTTGGACACCGTTGGACATCGTTGGACACCGTGGGACAACGTGGGAAAACGTGGGACAACGTGGGACAACGTGGGACAACGTGGGACAACGTGGGACAACGTGGGACAACGTGGGACAACGTGGGACAACGTGGGACAACGTGGGACAACGTGGGACAACGTGGGACAACGTGGGACAACGTGGGACAACGTGGGACAACGTGGGACAACGTTGGACATCGTGGGACAACGTGGGACAACGTGGGACAACGTGGGACATCGTGGGACAACGTGGGACAACGTGGGACTACGTGGGACACCGTTGGACATCGTTGGACATCGTTGGACACCGTGGGACAACGTGGGACAACGTGGGAAAACGTGGGACAACGTAGGACACCGTTGGACATCGCTGGACACCGTTGGACATCGTTGGACACCGTGGGACAACGTGGGACAACGTGGGACAACGTGGGACAACGTGGGACAACGTGGGACAACGTGGGACAACGTGGGACAACGTGGGACAACGTGGGACAACGTGGGACAACGTGGGACAACGTGGGACAACGTGGGACAACGTGGGACATCGTGGGACAACGTGGGACAACGTGGGACAACGTGGGACAACGTGGGACATCGTTGGACACCGTTGGACACCGTGGGACAACGTGGGACAACGTGGGACAACGTGGGACAACGTGGGACAACGTGGGACAACGTGGGACAACGTGGGACAACGTGGGACAACGTGGGACAACGTGGGACAACGTGGGACAACGTAGGACAACGTGGGACAACGTGGGACAACGTGGGACATCGTGGGACAACGTGGGACAACGTGGGACAACGTGGGACAACGTGGGACAACGTGGGACAACGTGGGACACCGTTGGACATCGTTGGACACCGTGGGACAACGTGGGACAACGTGGGACAACGTGGGACAACGTGGGACACCGTTGGACACCGTTGGACACCGTTGGACATCGTTGGACACCGTGGGACAACGTGGGACAACGTGGGACAACGTGGGAAACCATGGAACAACGTGGGACAACGTGGGACACCGTTGGACATCGTTGGACAACGTGGGACAACGTGGGACAACGTGGGACATCGTTGGACACCGTTGGACACCGTTGGACACCGTTGGACATCGTTGGACACCGTGGGGCAACGTGGGACAACGTGGGACAACGTGGGAAACCATGGAACAACGTGGGACAACGTGGGACACCGTTGGACATCGTTGGACAACGTGGGACAACGTGGGACAACGTGGGACAACGTGGGACAACGTGGGACAACGTGGGACAACGTGGGACACCGTTGGACACCGTGGGACACCGTTGGACACCGTTGGACATCGTTGGACCCCGTGGGACAACGTGGGACAACGTGGGACAACGTGGGACAACGTGGGACAACGTGGGACAACGTGGGACAACGTGGGACAACGTGGGACAACGTGGGACATCGTGGGACAACGTGGGACAACGTGGGACAACGTGGGACAACGTGGGACACCGTTGGACAACGTGGGACACCGTTGGACATCGTTGGACACCGTGGGACAACGTGGGACAACGTGGGACCACGTGGGACAACGTGGGACAACGTGGGACAACGTGGGACAACGTGGGACAACGTGGGACAACGTGGGACAACGTGGGACAACGTGGGACATCGTGGGACAACGTGGGACAACGTGGGACAACGTGGGACAACGTGGGACAACGTGGACACCGTTGGACATCGTTGGACACCGTGGGACACCGTGGGACAACGTGGGACAACGTGGGACAACGTGGGACAACGTGGGACAACGTGGGAAACCATGGAACAACGTGGGACAACGTGGGACATCGTGGGACAACGTGGGACAACGTGGGACAACGTGGGACATCGTGGGACAACGTGGGACATCGTGGGACAACGTGGGACAACGTGGGACAACGTGGGACAACGTGGGACAACGTGGGACACCGTTGGACATCGTTGGACACCGTGGGACACCGTGGGACAACGTGGGACAACCTGGGACAACGTGGGACAACGTGGGACAACGTGGGACAACGTGGGACAACGTGGGACACCGTTGGACATCGTTGGACACCGTGGGACAACGTGGGACAACGTGGGACAACGTGGGACACCGTTGGACACCGTTGGACACCGTTGGACACCGTTGGACATCGTTGGACACCGTGGGACAACGTGGGACAACGTGGGACAACGTGGGAAACCATGGAACAACGTGGGACAACGTGGGACACCGTTGGACATCGTTGGACAACGTGGGACAACGTGGGACAACGTGGGACAACGTGGGACAACGTGGGACAACGTGGGACAACGTGGGACAACGTGGGACAACGTGGGACACCGTTGGACACCGTGGGACACCGTTGGACACCGTTGGACATCGTTGGACACCGTGGGACAACGTGGGACAACGTGGGACAACGTGGGACAACGTGGGACAACGTGGGACAACGTGGGACAACGTGGGACAACGTGGGACAACGTGGGACAACGTGGGACATCGTGGGGCAACGTGGGACAACGTGGGACAACGTGGGACAACGTGGGACACCGTTGGACAACGTGGGACAACGTGGGACACCGTTGGACACCGTGGGACACCGTTGGACACCGTTGGACATCGTTGGACACCGTGGGACAACGTGGGACAACGTGGGACAACGTGGGACAACGTGGGACAACGTGGGACAACGTGGGACAACGTGGGACAACGTGGGACAACGTGGGACAACGTGGGAAACCATGGAACAACGTGGGACAACGTGGGACACCGTTGGACATCGTTGGACAACGTGGGACAACGTGGGACAACGTGGGACAACGTGGGACAACGTGGGACAACGTGGGACAACGTGGGACAACGTGGGACAACGTGGGACACCGTTGGACACCGTGGGACACCGTTGGACACCGTTGGACATCGTTGGACACCGTGGGACAACGTGGGACAACGTGGGACAACGTGGGACAACGTGGGACAACGTGGGACAACGTGGGACAACGTGGGACAACGTGGGACAACGTGGGACAACGTGGGACATCGTGGGGCAACGTGGGACAACGTGGGACAACGTGGGACAACGTGGGACACCGTTGGACAACGTGGGACACCGTTGGACATCGTTGGACACCGTGGGACAACGTGGGACAACGTGGGACAACGTGGGAAACCATGGAACAACGTGGGACAACGTGGGACACCGTTGGACATCGTTGGACAACGTGGGACAACGTGGGACAACGTGGGACAACGTGGGACAACGTGGGACAACGTGGGACACCGTTGGACACCGTGGGACACCTTTGGACACCGTTGGACATCGTTGGACACCGTGGGACAACGTGGGACAACGTGGGACAACGTGGGACAACGTGGGACAACGTGGGACAACGTGGGACAACGTGGGACAACGTGGGACAACGTGGGACAACGTGGGACAACGTGGGACAACGTGGGACAACGTGGGACAACGTGGGACACCGTTGGACAACGTGGGACACCGTTGGACATCGTTGGACACCGTGGGACAACGTGGGACAACGTGGGACAACGTGGGACAACGTGGGACAACGTGGGACACCGTTGGACATCGTTGGACATCGTTGGACATCGTGGGACACCGTTGGACATCGTTGGACATCGTTGGACACCGTTGGACACCGTTGGACAACGTGGGACATCGTGGGACAACGTGGGACAACGTGGGACAACGTGGGACAACGTGGGACACCGTTGGACACCGTGGGACACCGTTGGACACCGTTGGACACCGTTGGACATCGTTGGACATCGTTGGACATCGTGGGACACCGTTGGACATCGTTGGACATCGTTGGACACCGTTGGACATCGTTGGACACCGTTGGACATCGTTGGACATCGTTGGACATCGTGGGACACCGTTGGACATCGTTGGACATCGTTGGACACCGTTGGACAACGTGGGACATCGTGGGACAACGTGGGACAACGTGGGACAACGTGGGACAACGTGGGACAACGTCGGACATCGTGGGACAACGTGGGACAACGTGGGACAACGTGGGACAACGTGGGACATCGTGGGACAACGTGGGACAACGTGGGACAACGTGGGACAACGTGGGACATCGTGGGACAACGTGGGACAACGTGGGACAACGTGGGACATCGTGGGACAACGTGGGACAACGTGGGACAACGTGGGACAACGTGGGACAACGTGGGACACCGTTGGACACCGTTGGACACCGTTGGACACCGTTGGACATCGTTGGACACCGTGGGACAACGTGGGACAACGTGGGACAACGTGGGAAACCATGGAACAACGTGGGACAACGTGGGACACCGTTGGACATCGTTGGACATCGTTGGACACCGTGGGACAACGTGGGACAACGTGGGACAACGTGGGACAACGTCGGACAACGTGGGACAACGTGGGACATCGTGGGACAACGTGGGACAACGTGGGACAACGTGGGACAACGTGGGACAACGTGGGACACCGTTGGACACCGTGGGACACCGTTGGACACCGTTGGACATCGTTGGACACCGTGGGACAACGTGGGACAACGTGGGACAACGTGGGACAACGTGGGACATCGTGGGACAACGTGGGACAACGTGGGACAACGTGGGACAACGTGGGACATCGTGGGACAACGTGGGACAACGTGGGACAACGTGGGACATCGTGGGACAACGTGGGACAACGTGGGACAACGTGGGACAACGTGGGACACCGTTGGACACCGTTGGACACCGTTGGACACCGTGGGACAACGTGGGACAACGTGGGACAACGTGGGACAACGTGGGACAACGTGGGACAACGTGGGACATCGTGGGACACCGTTGGACACCGTGGGACAACGTGGGACAACGTGGGACAACGTGGGACAACGTGGGACAACGTGGGACAACGTGGGACAACGTGGGACAACGTGGGACAACGTGGGACAACGTGGGACAACGTGGGACATCGTGGGACAACGTGGGACAACGTGGGACAACGTGGGACAACGTGGGACAACGTGGGACAACGTGGGACAACGTGGGACAACGTGGGACAACGTGGGACAACGTGGGACAACGTGGGACAACGTGGGACAACGTGGGACAACGTGGGACATCGTTGGACACCGTTGGACACCGTGGGACAACGTGGGACAACGTGGGACAACGTGGGACAACGTGGGACAACGTGGGACAACGTGGGACAACGTGGGACAACGTGGGACAACGTGGGACAACGTGGGACACCGTTGGACATCGTTGGACACCGTGGGACAACGTGGGACAACGTGGGACAACGTGGGACACCGTTGGACACCGTTGGACACCGTTGGACACCGTTGGACACCGTTGGACATCGCTGGACACCGTGGGACAACGTGGGACAACGTGGGAAACCATGGAACAACGTGGGACAACGTGGGACACCGTTGGACATCGTTGGACAATGTGGGACAACGTGGGACAACGTGGGACAACGTGGGACAACGTGGGACAACGTGGGACAACGTGGGACTCCGTTGGACACCGTGGGACACCGTTGGACACCGTTGGACATCGTTGGACACCGTGGGACAACGTGGGACAACGTGGGACAACGTGGGACAACGTGGGACAACGTGGGACAACGTGGGACAACGTGGGACAACGTGGGACAACGTGGGACAACGTGGGACAACGTGGGACAACGTGGGACATCGTGGGACAACGTGGGACAACGTGGGACAACGTGGGACAACGTGGGACACCGTTGGACAACGTGGGACACCGTTGGACATCGTTGGACACCGTGGGACAACGTGGGACAACGTGGGACAACGTGGGACATCGTGGGAAAACGTGGGACAACGTGGGACACCGTTGGACATCGCTGGACACCGTTGGACATCGTTGGACACCGTGGGACAACGTGGGACAACGTGGGACAACGTGGGACAACATGGGACAACGTGGGACAACGTGGGACAACGTGGGACAACGTGGGACAACGTGGGACAACGTGGGACATCGTGGGACAACGTGGGACAACGTGGGACAACGTGGGACAACGTGGGACATCGTTGGACACCGTTGGACACCGTGGGACAACGTGGGACAACGTGGGACAACGTGGGACAACGTGGGACAACGTGGGACAACTTGGGACAACGTGGGACAACGTGGGACAACGTGGGACAACGTGGGACAACGTGGGACATCGTGGGACAACGTGGGACAACGTGGGACAACGTGGGACAACGTGGGACAACGTGGGACACCGTTGGACATCGTTGGACACCGTGGGACAACGTGGGACAACGTGGGACAACGTGGGACACCGTTGGACACCGTTGGACACCGTTGGACACCGTTGGACATCGTTGGACACCGTGGGACAACGTGGGACAACGTGGGACAACGTGGGAAACCATGGAACAACGTGGGACAACGTGGGACACCGTTGGACATCGTTGGACAACGTGGGACAACGTGGGACAACGTGGGACAACGTGGGACAACGTGGGACAACGTGGGACAACGTGGGACACCGTTGGACACCGTGGGACATCGTTGGACACCGTGGGACAACGTGGGACAACGTGGGACAACGTGGGACAACGTGGGACAACGTGGGACAACGTGGGACAACGTGGGACAACGTGGGACAACGTGGGACAACGTGGGACATCGTGGGACAACGTGGGACAACGTGGGACAACGTGGGACAACGTGGGACATCGTTGGACACCGTTGGACATCGTTGGACACCGTGGGACAACGTGGGAAAACGTGGGACAACGTGGGACAACGTGGGACAACGTGGGACAACGTGGGACAACGTGGGACAACGTGGGACAACGTGGGACAACGTGGGACAACGTGGGACAACGTGGGACAACGTGGGACACCGTTGGACACCGTTGGACACCGTTGGACACCGTTGGACATCGTTGGAAACCGTGGGACAACGTGGGACAACGTGGGACAACGTGGGAAACCATGGAACAACGTGGGACAACGTGGGACACCGTTGGACATCGTTGGACATCGTTGGACACCGTGGGACAACGTGGGACAACGTGGGAAAACGTGGGACAACGTAGGACACCGTTGAACATCGCTGGACACCGTTGGACATCGTTGGACACCGTGGGACAACGTGGGACAACGTGGGACAACGTGGGACAACGTGGGACAACGTGGGACAACGTGGGACAACGTGGGACAACGTGGGACAACGTGGGACAACGTGGGACAACGTGGGACAACGTGGGACAACGTGGGACAACGTGGGACATCGTGGGACAACGTGGGACAACGTGGGACAACGTGGGACAACGTGGGACATCGTTGGACACCGTTGGACACCGTGGGACAACGTGGGACAACGTGGGACAACGTGGGACAACGTGGGACAACGTGGGACAACGTGGGACAACGTGGGACAACGTGGGACAACGTGGGACAACGTGGGACAACGTGGGACAACGTGGGACAACGTGGGACAACGTGGGACATCGTGGGACAACGTGGGACAACGTGGGACAACGTGGGACAACGTGGGACAACGTGGGACACCGTTGGACATCGTTGGACACCGTGGGACAACGTGGGACAACGTGGGACAACGTGGGACACCGTTGGACACCGTTGGACACCGTTGGACACCGTTGGACATCGTTGGACACCGTGGGACAACGTGGGACAACGTGGGACAACGTGGGAAACCATGGAACAACGTGGGACAACGTGGGACACCGTTGGACATCGTTGGACAACGTGGGACAACGTGGGACAACGTGGGACAACGTGGGACAACGTGGGACAACGTGGGACAACGTGGGACAACGTGGGACAACGTGGGACAACGTGGGACATCGTGGGACAACGTGGGACAACGTGGGACAACGTGGGACAACGTGGGACAACGTGGACACCGTTGGACATCGTTGGACACCGTGGGACACCGTGGGACAACGTGGGACAACGTGGGACAACGTGGGACAACGTGGGACAACGTGGGAAACCATGGAACAACGTGGGACAACGTGGGACATCGTGGGACAACGTGGGACAACGTGGGACAACGTGGGACATCGTGGGACAACGTGGGACATCGTGGGACAACGTGGGACAACGTGGGACAACGTGGGACAACGTGGGACCACGTGGGACACCGTTGGACATCGTTGGACACCGTGGGACACCGTGGGACAACGTGGGACAACGTGGGACAACGTGGGACAACGTGGGACAACGTGGGACAACGCGGGACACCGTTGGACATCGTTGGACACCGTGGGACAACGTGGGACAACGTGGGACAACGTGGGACACCGTTGGACACCGTTGGACACCGTTGGACACCGTTGGACATCGTTGGACACCGTGGGACAACGTGGGACAACGTGGGACAACGTGGGAAACCATGGAACAACGTGGGACAACGTGGGACACCGTTGGACATCGTTGGACAACGTGGGACAACGTGGGACAACGTGGGACAACGTGGGACAACGTGGGACAACGTGGGACAACGTGGGACAACGTGGGACAACGTGGGACACCGTTGGACACCGTGGGACACCGTTGGACACCGTTGGACATCGTTGGACACCGTGGGACAACGTGGGACAACGTGGGACAACGTGGGACAACGTGGGACAACGTGGGACAACGTGGGACAACGTGGGACAACGTGGGACAACGTGGGACATCGTGGGGCAACGTGGGACAACGTGGGACAACGTGGGACAACGTGGGACACCGTTGGACAACGTGGGACACCGTTGGACATCGTTGGACACCGTGGGACAACGTGGGACAACGTGGGACAACGTGGGAAACCATGGAACAACGTGGGACAACGTGGGACACCGTTGGACATCGTTGGACAACGTGGGACAACGTGGGACAACGTGGGACAACGTGGGACAACGTGGGACAACGTGGGACACCGTTGGACACCGTGGGACACCTTTGGACACCGTTGGACATCGTTGGACACCGTGGGACAACGTGGGACAACGTGGGACAACGTGGGACAACGTGGGACAACGTGGGACAACGTGGGACAACGTGGGACAACGTGGGACAACGTGGGACAACGTGGGACAACGTGGGACAACGTGGGACAACGTGGGACAACGTGGGACAACGTGGGACACCGTTGGACAACGTGGGACACCGTTGGACATCGTTGGACACCGTGGGACAACGTGGGACAACGTGGGACAACGTGGGACAACGTGGGACAACGTGGGACACCGTTGGACATCGTTGGACATCGTTGGACATCGTGGGACACCGTTGGACATCGTTGGACATCGTTGGACACCGTTGGACACCGTTGGACAACGTGGGACATCGTGGGACAACGTGGGACAACGTGGGACAACGTGGGACAACGTGGGACACCGTTGGACACCGTGGGACACCGTTGGACACCGTTGGACACCGTTGGACATCGTTGGACATCGTTGGACATCGTGGGACACCGTTGGACATCGTTGGACATCGTTGGACACCGTTGGACATCGTTGGACACCGTTGGACATCGTTGGACATCGTTGGACATCGTGGGACACCGTTGGACATCGTTGGACATCGTTGGACACCGTTGGACATCGTTGGACATCGTTGGACATCGTTGGACACCGTTGGACACCGTTGGACACCGTTGGACATCGTTGGACACCGTGGGACAACGTGGGACAACGTGGGACAACGTGGGACAACGTGGGACAACGTGGGACATCGTGGGACAACGTGGGACAACGTGGGACAACGTGGGACAACGTGGGACAACGTGGGACACCGTTGGACACCGTGGGACACCGTTGGACACCGTTGGACATCGTTGGACACCGTGGGACAACGTGGGACAACGTGGGACAACGTGGGACAACGTGGGACATCGTGGGACAACGTGGGACAACGTGGGACAACGTGGGACAACGTGGGACATCGTGGGACAACGTGGGACAACGTGGGACAACGTGGGACATCGTGGGACAACGTGGGACAACGTGGGACAACGTGGGACAACGTGGGACAACGTGGGACACCGTTGGACACCGTTGGACATCGTTGGACACCGTGGGACAACGTGGGACAACGTGGGACAACGTGGGAAACCATGGAACAACGTGGGACAACGTGGGACACCGTTGGACATCGTTGGACATCGTTGGACACCGTGGGACAACGTGGGACAACGTGGGACAACGTGGGACAACGTGGGACAACGTGGGACAACGTGGGACACCGTGGGACACCGTGGGACACCGTTGGACACCGTTGGACATCGTTGGACACCGTGGGACAACGTGGGACAACGTGGGACAACGTGGGACAACGTGGGACATCGTGGGACAACGTGGGACAACGTTGGACAACGTGGGACAACGTGGGACATCGTGGGACAACGTGGGACAACGTGGGACAACGTGGGACATCGTGGGACAACGTGGGACAACGTGGGACAACGTGGGACAACGTGGGACAACGTGGGACACCGTTGGACACCGTTGGACACCGTTGGACACCGTTGGACATCGTTGGACACCGTGGGACAACGTGGGACAACGTGGGACAACGTGGGAAACCATGGAACAACGTGGGACAACGTGGGACACCGTTGGACATCGTTGGACATCGTTGGACACCGTGGGACAACGTGGGACAACGTGGGACAACGTGGGACAACGTCGGACAACGTGGGACAACGTGGGACATCGTGGGACAACGTGGGACAACGTGGGACAACGTGGGACAACGTGGGACAACGTGGGACACCGTTGGACACCGTGGGACACCGTTGGACACCGTTGGACATCGTTGGACACCGTGGGACAACGTGGGACAACGTGGGACAACGTGGGACAACGTGGGACATCGTGGGACAACGTGGGACAACGTGGGACAACGTGGGACAACGTGGGACATCGTGGGACAACGTGGGACAACGTGGGACAACGTGGGACATCGTGGGACAACGTGGGACAACGTGGGACAACGTGGGACAACGTGGGACACCGTTTGACACCGTTGGACACCGTTGGACACCGTGGGACAACGTGGGACAACGTGGGACAACGTGGGACAACGTGGGACAACGTGGGACAACGTGGGACATCGTGGGACACCGTTGGACACCGTGGGACAACGTGGGACAACGTGGGACAACGTGGGACAACGTGGGACAACGTGGGACAACGTGGGACAACGTGGGACAACGTGGGACAACGTGGGACAACGTGGGACATCGTGGGACAACGTGGGACAACGTGGGACAACGTGGGACAACGTGGGACAACGTGGGACAACGTGGGACAACGTGGGACAACGTGGGACAACGTGGGACAACGTGGGACAACGTGGGACAACGTGGGACAACGTGGGACAACGTGGGACATCGTTGGACACCGTTGGACACCGTGGGACAACGTGGGACAACGTGGGACAACGTGGGACAACGTGGGACAACGTGGGACAACGTGGGACAACGTGGGACAACGTGGGACAACGTGGGACAACGTGGGACAACGTGGGACAACGTGGGACAACGTGGGACAACGTGGGACATCGTGGGACAACGTGGGACAACGTGGGAGAACGTGGGACAACGTGGGACAACGTGGGACACCGTTGGACATCGTTGGACACCGTGGGACAACGTGGGACAACGTGGGACAACGTGGGACACCGTTGGACACCGTTGGACACCGTTGGACACCGTTGGACACCGTTGGACATCGCTGGACACCGTGGGACAACGTGGGACAACGTGGGACAACGTGGGAAACCATGGAACAACGTGGGACAACGTGGGACACCGTTGGACATCGTTGGACAATGTGGGACAACGTGGGACAACGTGGGACAACGTGGGACAACGTGGGACAACGTGGGACAACGTGGGACACCGTTGGACACCGTGGGACACCGTTGGACACCGTTGGACATCGTTGGACACCGTGGGACAACGTGGGACAACGTGGGACAACGTGGGACAACGTGGGACAACGTGGGACAACGTGGGACAACGTGGGACAACGTGGGACAACGTGGGACATCGTGGGACAACGTGGGACAACGTGGGACAACGTGGGACAACGTGGGACACCGTTGGACAACGTGGGACACCGTTGGACATCGTTGGACACCGTGGGACAACGTGGGACAACGTGGGACAACGTGGGACATCGTGGGACAACGTGGGACAACGTGGGACAACGTGGGACAACGTGGGACAACGTGGGACACCGTTGGACACCGTTGGACACCGTTGGACACCGTTGGACATCGTGGGACAACGTGGGACAACGTGGGACAACGTGGGACAACGTGGGACATCGTGGGACAACGTGGGACAACGTGGGACAACGTGGGACATCGTGGGACAACGTGGGACAACGTGGGACAACGTGGGACAACGTGGGACAACGTGGGACAACGTGGGACATCGTGGGACACCGTGGGACAACGTGGGACAACGGGGGACAACGTGGGACAACGTGGGACACCGTTGGACATCGTTGGACACCGTGGGACAACGTGGGACAACGTGGGACAACGTGGGACACCGTTGGACACCGTTGGACACCGTTGGACACCGTTGGACATCGTTGGACACCGTGGGACAACGTGGGACAACGTGGGACAACGTGGGAAACCATGGAACAACGTGGGACAACGTGGGACACCGTTGGACATCGTTGGACAACGTGGGACAACGTGGGACAACGTGGGACACCGTTGGACATCGTCGGACAACGTGGGACAACGTGGGACAACGTGGGACAACGTGGGACAACGTGGGACAACGTGGGACAACGTGGGACAACGTGGGACAACGTGGGACAACGTGGGACAACGTGGGACAACGTGGGACAACGTGGGACAACGTGGGACAACGTGGGACAACGTGGGACAACGTGGGACAACGTGGGACAACGTGGGACAACGTGGGACAACGTGGGACAACGTGGGACAACGTGGGACAACGTGGGACAACGTGGGACAACGTGGGACAACGTGGGACAACGTGGGACAACGTGGGACAACGTGGGACAACGTGGGACAACGTGGGACAACGTGGGACAACGTGGGACAACGTGGGACACCGTTGGACAACGTGGGACACCGTTGGACATCGTTGGACACCGTGGGACAACGTGGGACAACGTGGGACAACGTGGGACAACGTGGGACAACGTGGGACACCGTTGGACATCGTTGGACATCGTTGGACATCGTGGGACTCCGTTGGACATCGTTGGACATCGTTGGACACCGTTGGACACCGTTGGACAACGTGGGACATCGTGGGACAACGTGGGACAACGTGGGACAACGTGGGACAACGTGGGACACCGTTGGACACCGTGGGACACCGTTGGACACCGTTGGACACCGTTGGACATCGTTGGACATCGTTGGACATCGTGGGACACCGTTGGACATCGTTGGACATCGTTGGACACCGTTGGACATCGTTGGACACCGTTGGACATCGTTGGACATCGTTGGACATCGTGGGACACCGTTGGACATCGTTGGACATCGTTGGACACCGTTGGACATCGTTGGACATCGTTGGACATCGTTGGACACCGTTGGACACCGTTGGACACCGTTGGACATCGTTGGACACCGTGGGACAACGTGGGACAACGTGGGACAACGTGGGACAACGTGGGACAACGTGGGACATCGTGGGACAACGTGGGACAACGTGGGACAACGTGGGACAACGTGGGACAACGTGGGACACCGTTGGACACCGTGGGACACCGTTGGACACCGTTGGACATCGTTGGACACCGTGGGACAACGTGGGACAACGTGGGACAACGTGGGACAACGTGGGACATCGTGGGACAACGTGGGACAACGTGGGACAACGTGGGACAACGTGGGACATCGTGGGACAACGTGGGACAACGTGGGACAACGTGGGACATCGTGGGACAACGTGGGACAACGTGGGACAACGTGGGACAACGTGGGACAACGTGGGACACCGTTGGACACCGTTGGACACCGTTGGACACCGTTGGACATCGTTGGACACCGTGGGACAACGTGGGACAACGTGGGACAACGTGGGAAACCATGGAACAACGTGGGACAACGTGGGACAACGTGGGACATCGTGGGACAACGTGGGACAACGTGGGACAACGTGGGACAACGTGGGACAACGTGGGACACCGTTGGACACCGTGGGACACCGTTGGACACCGTTGGACATCGTTGGACACCGTGGGACAACGTGGGACAACGTGGGACATCCTGGGACAACGTGGGACAACGTGGGACAACGTGGGACAACGTGGGACATCGTGGGACAACGTGGGACAACGTGGGACAACGTGGGACGTCGTGGGACAACGTGGGACAACGTGGGACAACGTGGGACAACGTGGGACAACGTGGGACACCGTTGGACACCGTTGGACACCGTTGGACACCGTTGGACATCGTTGGACACCGTGGGACAACGTGGGACAACGTGGGACAACGTGGGAAACCATGGAATAACGTGGGACAACGTGGGACACCGTTGGACATCGTTGGACATCGTTGGACACCGTGGGACAACGTGGGACAACGTGGGACAACGTGGGACAACGTCGGACAACGTGGGACAACGTGGGACATCGTGGGACAACGTGGGACAACGTGGGACAACGTGGGACAACGTGGGACACCGTTGGACACCGTGGGACACCGTTGGACACCGTGGGACACCGTTGGACACCGTTGGACATCGTTGGACACCGTGGGACAACGTGGGACAACGTGGGACAACGTGGGACAACGTGGGACATCGTGGGACAACGTGGGACACCGTTGGACATCGTTGGACACCGTGGGACAACGTGGGACAACGTGGGACATCCTGGGACAACGTGGGACAACGTGGGACAACGTGGGACAACGTGGGACATCGTGGGACACCGTTGGACACCGTGGGACAACGTGGGACAACGTGGGACAACGTGGGACAACGTGGGACAACGTGGGACAACGTGGGACAACGTGGGACAACGTGGGACAACGTGGGACAACGTGGGACATCGTGGGACAACGTGGGACAACGTGGGACAACGTGGGACAACGTGGGACAACGTGGGACAACGTGGGACAACGTGGGACAACGTGGGACAACGTGGGACAACGTGGGACAACGTGGGACAACGTGGGACAACGTGGGACAACGTGGGACATCGTTGGACACCGTTGGACACCGTGGGACAACGTGGGACAACGTGGGACAACGTGGGACAACGTGGGACAACGTGGGACAACGTGGGACAACGAGGGACAACGTGGGACAACGTGGGACAACGTGGGACAACGTGGGACAACGTGGGACAACGTGGGACATCGTGGGACAACGTGGGACAACGTGGGACAACGTGGGACAACGTGGGACAACGTGGGACACCGTTGGACATCGTTGGACACCGTGGGACAACGTGGGACAACGTGGGACAACGTGGGACACCGTTGGACACCGTTGGACACCGTTGGACACCGTTGGACACCGTTGGACATCGCTGGACACCGTGGGACAACGTGGGACAACGTGGGACAACGTGGGAAACCATGGAACAACGTGGGACAACGTGGGACACCGTTGGACATCGTTGGACAATGTGGGACAACGTGGGACAACGTGGGACAACGTGGGACAACGTGGGACAACGTGGGACAACGTGGGACACCGTTGGACACCGTGGGACACCGTTGGACACCGTTGGACATCGTTGGACACCGTGGGACAACGTGGGACAACGTGGGACAACGTGGGACAACGTGGGACAACGTGGGACAACGTGGGACAACGTTGGGGACAACGTGGGACAACGTGGGACAACGTGGGACATCGTGGGACAACGTGGGACAACGTGGGACAACGTGGGACAACGTGGGACACCGTTGGACAACGTGGGGACACCGTTGGACATCGTTGGACACCGTGGGACAACGTGGGACAACGTGGGACAACGTGGGACAACGTGGGACAACGTGGGACAACGTGGGACAACGTGGGACAACGTGGGACAACGTGGGACACCGTTGGACACCGTTGGACACCGTGGGACACCGTTGGACATCGTGGGACAACGTGGGACAACGTGGGACAACGTGGGACAACGTGGGACATCGTGGGACAACGTGGGACAACGTGGGACAACGTGGGACATCGTGGGACAACGTGGGACAACGTGGGACAACGTGGGACAACGTGGGACAACGTGGGACAACGTGGGACATCGTGGGACAACGTGGGACAACGTGGGACAACGTGGGACAACGTGGGACAACGTGGGACCCGTTGGACATCGTTGGACACCGTGGGACAACGTGGGACAACGTGGGACAACGTGGGACACCGTTGGACACCGTTGGACACCGTTGGACACCGTTGGACATCGTTGGACACCGTGGGGACAACGTGGGACAACGTGGGACAACGTGGGAAACCATGGAACAACGTGGGACAACGTGGGACACCGTTGGACATCGTTGGACAACGTGGGACAACGTGGGACAACGTGGGACAACGTGGGACAACGTGGGACAACGTGGGACAACGTGGGACACCGTTGGACACCGTGGGACATCGTTGGACACCGTGGGACAACGTCGGGACAACGTGGGACAACGTGGGACAACGTGGGACAACGTGGGACAACGTGGGACAACGTGGGACAACGTGGGACAACGTGGGACAACGTGGGACAACGTGGGACAACGTGGGACAACGTGGGACAACGTGGGACATCGTGGGACAACGTGGGACAACGTGGGACAACGTGGGACAACGTGGGACATCGTTGGACACCGTTGGACATCGTTGGGACACCGTGGGACAACGTGGGAAAACGTGGGACAACGTGGGACAACGTGGGACAACGTGGGACAACGTGGGACAACGTGGGACAACGTGGGACAACGTGGGACAACGTGGGACAACGTGGGACAACGTGGGACAACGTGGGACAACGTGGGACAACGTGGGACAACGTTGGACAACGTGGGACATCGTGGGACAACGTGGGACAACGTGGGACAACGTGGGACATCGTGGGGACAACGTGGGACAACGTGGGACAACGTGGGACAACGTGGGGACACCGTTGGACACCGTTGGACACCGTTGGACACCGTTGGACATCGTTGGACACCGTGGGACAACGTGGGACAACGTGGGACAACGTGGGAAACCATGGAACAACGTGGGACAACGTGGGACACCGTTGGACATCGTTGGACATCGTTGGACACCGTGGGACAACGTGGGACAACGTGGGACAACGTGGGACAACGTGGGACAACGTGGGACACCGTTGGACACCGTGGGACACCGTTGGACACCGTTGGACATCGTTGGACACCGTGGGACAACGTGGGACAACGTGGGACAACGTGGGACAACGTGGGACAACGTGGGACATCGTTGGACACCGTTGGACATCGTTGGACACCGTGGGACAACGTGGGACATCGTGGGACAACGTGGGACAACGTGGGACAACGTGGGACATCGTGGGACAACGTGGGACAACGTGGGAAAACGTGGGACAACGTGGGACAACGTGGGACAACGTGGGACAACGTGGGACAACGTGGGACAACGTGGGACAACGTGGGACAACGTGGGACAACGTGGGACAACGTGGGACAACGTGGGACAACGTGGGACAACGTGGGACAACGTTGGACAACGTGGGACATCGTGGGACAACGTGGGACAACGTGGGACAACGTGGGACATCGTGGGACAACGTGGGACAACGTGGGACAACGTGGGACAACGTGGGACAACGTGGGACACCGTTGGACACCGTTGGACACCGTTGGACACCGTTGGACATCGTTGGACACCGTGGGACAACGTGGGACAACGTGGGACAACGTGGGAAACCATGGAACAACGTGGGACAACGTGGGACACCGTTGGACATCGTTGGACATCGTTGGACACCGTGGGACAACGTTGGACATCGTTGGACACCGTGGGACAACGTGGGACAACGTGGGACAACGTGGGACAACGTGGGACAACGTGGGACATCGTGGGACAACGTGGGACAACGTGGGACAACGTGGGACAACGTGGGACATCGTTGGACACCGTTGGACATCGTTGGACACCGTGGGACAACGTGGGAAAACGTGGGACAACGTGGGACAACGTGGGACAACGTGGGACAACGTGGGACAACGTGGGACAACGTGGGACAACGTGGGACAACGTGGGACAACGTGGGACAACGTGGGACAACGTGGGACAACGTGGGACAACGTGGGACAACGTTGGACAACGTGGGACATCGTGGGACAACGTGGGACAACGTGGGACAACGTGGGACATCGTGGGACAACGTGGGACAACGTGGGACAACGTGGGACAACGTGGGACAACG
This sequence comes from Bombus terrestris, assembly GCF_910591885.1. Lineage (NCBI taxonomy): Eukaryota > Metazoa > Arthropoda > Insecta > Hymenoptera > Apidae > Bombus > Bombus terrestris. The sequence goes on along the minus strand of NW_025963585.1, from coordinate 348,825 downwards.
TGGGACACCGTTGGACACCGTTGGACACCGTTGGACACCGTTGGACATCGTTGGACACCGTGGGACAACGTGGGACAACGTGGGACAACGTGGGAAACCATGGAACAACGTGGGACAACGTGGGACACCGTTGGACATCGTTGGACATCGTTGGACACCGTGGGACAACGTTGGACATCGTTGGACACCGTGGGACAACGTGGGACAACGTGGGACAACGTGGGACAACGTGGGACAACGTGGGACAACGTGGGAAACCATGGAACAACGTGGGACAACGTGGGACACCGTTGGACATCGTTGGACAATGTGGGACAACGTGGGACAACGTGGGACAACGTGGGACAACGTGGGACAACGTGGGACAACGTGGGACACCGTTGGACACCGTGGGACACCGTTGGACACCGTTGGACATCGTTGGACACCGTGGGACAACGTGGGACAACGTGGGACAACGTGGGACAACGTGGGACAACGTGGGACAACGTGGGACAACGTGGGACAACGTGGGACAACGTGGGACAACGTGGGACATCGTGGGACAACGTGGGACAACGTGGGACAACGTGGGACAACGTGGGACACCGTTGGACAACGTGGGACACCGTTGGACATCGTTGGACACCGTGGGACAACGTGGGACAACGTGGGACAACGTGGGACATCGTGGGACAACGTGGGACAACGTGGGACAACGTGGGACAACGTGGGACAACGTGGGACACCGTTGGACACCGTTGGACACCGTTGGACACCGTTGGACATCGTGGGACAACGTGGGACAACGTGGGACAACGTGGGACAACGTGGGACATCGTGGGACAACGTGGGACAACGTGGGACACCGTGGGACATCGTGGGACAACGTGGGACAACGTGGGACAACGTGGGACAACGTGGGACAACGTGGGACAACGTGGGACATCGTGGGACAACGTGGGACAACGTGGGACAACGTGGGACAACGTGGGACAACGTGGGACACCGTTGGACATCGTTGGACACCGTGGGACAACGTGGGACAACGTGGGACAACGTGGGACACCGTTGGACACCGTTGGACACCGTTGGACATCGTTGGACACCGTGGGACAACGTGGGAAAACGTGGGACAACGTGGGACAACGTGGGACAACGTGGGACAACGTGGGACAACGTGGGACAACGTGGGACAACGTGGGACAACGTGGGACAACGTGGGACAACGTGGGACAACGTGGGACAACGTGGGACAACGTGGGACAACGTGGGACAACGTTGGACAACGTGGGACATCGTGGGACAACGTGGGACAACGTGGGACAACGTGGGACATCGTGGGACAACGTGGGACAACGTGGGACAACGTGGGACAACGTGGGACAACGTGGGACACCGTTGGACACCGTTGGACACCGTTGGACACCGTTGGACATCGTTGGACACCGTGGGACAACGTGGGACAACGTGGGACAACGTGGGAAACCATGGAACAACGTGGGACAACGTGGGACACCGTTGGACATCGTTGGACATCGTTGGACACCGTGGGACAACGTTGGACAACGTGGGAAAACGTGGGACAACGTAGGACACCGTTGGACATCGCTGGACACCGTTGGACATCGTTGGACACCGTGGGACAACGTGGGACAACGTGGGACAACGTGGGACAACGTGGGACAACGTGGGACAACGTGGGACAACGTGGGACAACGTGGGACAACGTGGGACAACGTGGGACAACGTGGGACAACGTGGGACAACGTGGGACATCGTGGGACAACGTGGGACAACGTGGGACAACGTGGGACATCGTTGGACACCGTTGGACACCGTGGGACAACGTGGGACAACGTGGGACAACGTGGGACAACGTGGGACAACGTGGGACAACATGGGACAACGTGGGACAACGTGGGACAACGTGGGACAACGTGGGACAACGTGGGACAACGTGGGACAACGTGGGACAACGTGGGACAACGTGGGACATCGTGGGACAACGTGGGACAACGTGGGACAACGTGGGACAACGTGGGACAACGTGGGACACCGTTGGACATCGTTGGACACCGTGGGACAACGTGGGACAACGTGGGACAACGTGGGACACCGTTGGACACCGTTGGACACCGTTGGACACCGTTGGACATCGTTGGACACCGTGGGACAACGTGGGACAACGTGGGACAACGTGGGAAACCATGGAACAACGTGGGACAACGTGGGACACCGTTGGACATCGTTGGACAACGTGGGACAACGTGGGACAACGTGGGACAACGTGGGACAAAGTGGGACAACGTGGGACAACGTGGGACACCGTTGGACACCGTGGGACACCGTTGGACACCGTTGGACATCGTTGGACACCGTGGGACAACGTGGGACAACGTGGGACAACGTGGGACAACGTGGGACAACGTGGGACAACGTGGGACAACGTGGGACAACGTGGGACAACGTGGGACAACGTGGGACAACGTGGGACATCGTGGGACAACGTGGGACAACGTGGGACAACGTGGGACAACGTGGGACACCGTTGGACAACGTGGGACACCGTTGGACATCGTTGGACACCGTGGGACAACGTGGGACAACGTGGGACCACGTGGGACAACGTGGGACAACGTGGGACAACGTGGGACAACGTGGGACAACGTGGGACAACGTGGGACAACGTGGGACAACGTGGGACATCGTGGGACAACGTGGGACAACGTGGGACAACGTGGGACAACGTGGGACAACGTGGACACCGTTGGACATCGTTGGACACCGTGGGACACCGTGGGACAACGTGGGACAACGTGGGACAACGTGGGACAACGTGGGACAACGTGGGAAACCATGGAACAACGTGGGACAACGTGGGACATCGTGGGACAACGTGGGACAACGTGGGACAACGTGGGACATCGTGGGACAAAGTGGGACACCGTTGGACATCGTTGGACACCGTGGGACAACGTGGGACAACGTGGGACAACGTGGGACAACGTGGGACATCGTGGGACAACGTGGGACAACGTGGGACAACGTGGGACAACGTGGGACATCGTGGGACAACGTGGGACAAGGTGGGACAACGTGGGACATCGTGGGACAACGTGGGACAACGTGGGACAACGTGGGACAACGTGGGACAACGTGGGACACCGTTGGACACCGTTGGACACCGTTGGACACCGTTGGACATCGTTGGACACCGTGGGACAACGTGGGACAACGTGGGACAACGTGGGAAACCATGGAACAACGTGGGACAACGTGGGACACCGTTGGACATCGTTGGACATCGTTGGACACCGTGGGACATCGTTGGACACCGTGGGACAACGTGGGACAACGTGGGACAACGTGGGAAACCATGGAACAACGTGGGACAACGTGGGACACCGTTGGACATCGTTGGACATCGTTGGACACCGTGGGACAACGTGGGACAACGTGGGACAACGTGGGACAACGTCGGACAACGTGGGACAACGTGGGACATCGTGGGACAACGTGGGACAACGTGGGACAACGTGGGACAACGTGGGACAACGTGGGACACCGTTGGACACCGTGGGACACCGTTGGACACCGTTGGTCATCGTTGGACACCGTGGGACAACGTGGGACAACGTGGGACAACGTGGGACAACGTGGGACATCGTGGGACAACGTGGGACAACGTGGGACAACGTGGGACAACGTGGGACATCGTGGGACAACGTGGGACAACGTGGGACAACGTGGGACATCGTGGGACAACGTGGGACAACGTGGGACAACGTGGGACAACGTGGGACACCGTTGGACACCGTTGGACACCGTTGGACACCGTGGGACAACGTGGGACAACGTGGGACAACGTGGGACAACGTGGGACAACGTGGGACAACGTGGGACATCGTGGGACACCGTTGGACACCGTGGGACAACGTGGGACAACGTGGGACAACGTGGGACAACGTGGGACAACGTGGGAGAACGTGGGACAACGTGGGACAACGTGGGACAACGTGGGACAACGTGGGACAACGTGGGACAACGTGGGACAACGTGGGACAACGTGGGACAACGTGGGACAACGTGGGACAACGTGGGACAACGTGGGACAACGTGGGACAACGTGGGACAACGTGGGACATCGTTGGACACCGTTGGACACCGTGGGACAACGTGGGACAACGTGGGACAACGTGGGACAACGTGGGACAACGTGGGACAACGTGGGACAACGTGGGACAACGTGGGACAACGTGGGACAACGTGGGACAACGTGGGACAACGTGGGACAACGTGGGACAACGTGGGACATCGTGGGACAACGTGGGACAACGTGGGACAACGTGGGACAACGTGGGACAACGTGGGACACCGTTGGACATCGTTGGACACCGTGGGACAACGTGGGACAACGTGGGACAACGTGGGACACCGTTGGACACCGTTGGACACCGTTGGACACCGTTGGACACCGTTGGACATCGCTGGACACCGTGGGACAACGTGGGACAACGTGGGACAACGTGGGAAACCATGGAACAACGTGGGACAACGTGGGACACCGTTGGACATCGTTGGACAATGTGGGACAACGTGGGACAACGTGGGACAACGTGGGACAACGTGGGACATCGTGGGACAACGTGGGACAACGTGGGACAACGTGGGACAACGTGGGACAACGTGGGACACCGTTGGACACCGTGGGACACCGTTGGACACCGTTGGACATCGTTGGACACCGTGGGACAACGTGGGACAACGTGGGACAACGTGGGACAACGTGGGACATCGTGGGACAACGTGGGACAACGTGGGACAACGTGGGACAACGTGGGACATCGTGGGACAACGTGGGACAACGTGGGACAACGTGGGACATCGTGGGACAACGTGGGACAACGTGGGACAACGTGGGACAACGTGGGACAACGTGGGACACCGTTGGACACCGTTGGACACCGTTGGACACCGTTGGACATCGTTGGACACCGTGGGACAACGTGGGACAACGTGGGACAACGTGGGAAACCATGGAACAACGTGGGACAACGTGGGACACCGTTGGACATCGTTGGACACCGTTGGACACCGTGGGACATCGTTGGACACCGTGGGACAACGTGGGACAACGTGGGACAACGTGGGAAACCATGGAACAACGTGGGACAACGTGGGACACCGTTGGACATCGTTGGACAACGTGGGACAACGTGGGACAACGTGGGACAACGTGGGACAACGTGGGACAACGTGGGACACCGTTGGACACCGTGGGACACCTTTGGACACCGTTGGACATCGTTGGACACCGTGGGACAACGTGGGACATCGTGGGACAACGTGGGACAACGTGGGACAACGTGGGACAACGTGGGACACCGTTGGACACCGTGGGACACCGTTGGACACCGTTGGACATCGTTGGACACCGTTGGACATCGTTGGACATCGTTGGACATCGTGGGACACCGTTGGACATCGTTGGACATCGTTGGACACCGTTGGACATCGTTGGACACCGTTGGACATCGTTGGACATCGTTGGACATCGTGGGACACCGTTGGACATCGTTGGACTTCGTTGGACACCGTTGGACATCGTTGGACATCGTTGGACATCGTTGGACACCGTTGGACACCGTTGGACACCGTTGGACATCGTTGGACACCGTGGGACAACGTGGGACAACGTGGGACAACGTGGGACAACGTGGGACAACGTGGGACATCGTGGGACAACGTGGGACAACGTGGGACAACGTGGGACAACGTGGGACAACGTGGGACACCGTTGGACACCGTGGGACACCGTTGGACACCGTTGGACATCGTTGGACACCGTGGGACAACGTGGGACAACGTGGGACAACGTGGGACAACGTGGGACATCGTGGGACAACGTGGGACAACGTGGGACAACGTGGGACAACGTGGGACATCGTGGGACAACGTGGGACAACGTGGGACAACGTGGGACATCGTGGGACAACGTGGGACAACGTGGGACAACGTGGGACAACGTGGGACAACGTGGGACACCGTTGGACACCGTTGGACACCGTTGGACACCGTTGGACATCGTTGGACACCGTGGGACAACGTGGGACAACGTGGGACAACGTGGGAAACCATGGAACAACGTGGGACAACGTGGGACACCGTTGGACATCGTTGGACATCGTTGGACACCGTGGGACATCGTTGGACACCGTGGGACAACGTGGGACAACGTGGGACAACGTGGGAAACCATGGAACAACGTGGGACAACGTGGGACACCGTTGGACATCGTTGGACATCGTTGGACACCGTGGGACAACGTGGGACAACGTGGGACAACGTGGGACAACGTCGGACAACGTGGGACAACGTGGGACATCGTGGGACAACGTGGGACAACGTGGGACAACGTGGGACAACGTGGGACAACGTGGGACACCGTTGGACACCGTGGGACACCGTTGGACACCGTTGGTCATCGTTGGACACCGTGGGACAACGTGGGACAACGTGGGACAACGTGGGACAACGTGGGACATCGTGGGACAACGTGGGACAACGTGGGACAACGTGGGACAACGTGGGACATCGTGGGACAACGTGGGACAACGTGGGACAACGTGGGACATCGTGGGACAACGTGGGACAACGTGGGACAACGTGGGACAACGTGGGACACCGTTGGACACCGTTGGACACCGTTGGACACCGTGGGACAACGTGGGACAACGTGGGACAACGTGGGACAACGTGGGACAACGTGGGACAACGTGGGACATCGTGGGACACCGTTGGACACCGTGGGACAACGTGGGACAACGTGGGACAACGTGGGACAACGTGGGACAACGTGGGAGAACGTGGGACAACGTGGGACAACGTGGGACAACGTGGGACAACGTGGGACAACGTGGGACAACGTGGGACAACGTGGGACAACGTGGGACAACGTGGGACAACGTGGGACAACGTGGGACAACGTGGGACAACGTGGGACAACGTGGGACATCGTTGGACACCGTTGGACACCGTGGGACAACGTGGGACAACGTGGGACAACGTGGGACAACGTGGGACAACGTGGGACAACGTGGGACAACGTGGGACAACGTGGGACAACGTGGGACAACGTGGGACAACGTGGGACAACGTGGGACAACGTGGGACAACGTGGGACATCGTGGGACAACGTGGGACAACGTGGGACAACGTGGGACAACGTGGGACAACGTGGGACACCGTTGGACATCGTTGGACACCGTGGGACAACGTGGGACAACGTGGGACAACGTGGGACACCGTTGGACACCGTTGGACACCGTTGGACACCGTTGGACACCGTTGGACATCGCTGGACACCGTGGGACAACGTGGGACAACGTGGGACAACGTGGGAAACCATGGAACAACGTGGGACAACGTGGGACACCGTTGGACATCGTTGGACAATGTGGGACAACGTGGGACAACGTGGGACAACGTGGGACAACGTGGGACATCGTGGGACAACGTGGGACAACGTGGGACAACGTGGGACAACGTGGGACAACGTGGGACACCGTTGGACACCGTGGGACACCGTTGGACACCGTTGGACATCGTTGGACACCGTGGGACAACGTGGGACAACGTGGGACAACGTGGGACAACGTGGGACATCGTGGGACAACGTGGGACAACGTGGGACAACGTGGGACAACGTGGGACATCGTGGGACAACGTGGGACAACGTGGGACAACGTGGGACATCGTGGGACAACGTGGGACAACGTGGGACAACGTGGGACAACGTGGGACAACGTGGGACACCGTTGGACACCGTTGGACACCGTTGGACACCGTTGGACATCGTTGGACACCGTGGGACAACGTGGGACAACGTGGGACAACGTGGGAAACCATGGAACAACGTGGGACAACGTGGGACACCGTTGGACATCGTTGGACAACGTTGGACACCGTGGGACATCGTTGGACACCGTGGGACAACGTGGGACAACGTGGGACAACGTGGGAAACCATGGAACAACGTGGGACAACGTGGGACACCGTTGGACATCGTTGGACATCGTTGGACACCGTGGGACAACGTGGGACAACGTGGGACAACGTGGGACAACGTCGGACAACGTGGGACAACGTGGGACATCGTGGGACAACGTGGGACAACGTGGGACAACGTGGGACAACGTGGGACAACGTGGGACACCGTTGGACACCGTGGGACACCGTTGGACACCGTTGGACATCGTTGGACACCGTGGGACAACGTGGGACAACGTGGGACAACGTGGGACAACGTGGGACATCGTGGGACAACGTGGGACAACGTGGGACAACGTGGGACAACGTGGGACATCGTGGGACAACGTGGGACAACGTGGGACAACGTGGGACATCGTGGGACAACGTGGGACAACGTGGGACAACGTGGGACAACGTGGGACACCGTTGGACACCGTTGGACACCGTGGGACAACGTGGGACAACGTGGGACAACGTGGGACAACGTGGGACAACGTGGGACAACGTGGGACATCGTGGGACACCGTTGGACACCGTGGGACAACGTGGGACAACGTGGGACAACGTGGGACAACGTGGGACAACGTGGGAGAACGTGGGACAACGTGGGACAACGTGGGACAACGTGGGACAACGTGGGACAACGTGGGACAACGTGGGACAACGTGGGACAACGTGGGACAACGTGGGACAACGTGGGACAACGTGGGACAACGTGGGACAACGTGGGACAACGTGGGACAACGTGGGACATCGTTGGACACCGTTGGACACCGTGGGACAACGTGGGACAACGTGGGACAACGTGGGACAACGTGGGACAACGTGGGACAACGTGGGACAACGTGGGACAACGTGGGACAACGTGGGACAACGTGGGACAACGTGGGACAACGTGGGACAACGTGGGACACCGTTGGACATCGTTGGACACCGTGGGACAACGTGGGACAACGTGGGACAACGTGGGACACCGTTGGACACCGTTGGACACCGTTGGACACCGTTGGACACCGTTGGACATCGCTGGACACCGTGGGACAACGTGGGACAACGTGGGACAACGTGGGAAACCATGGAACAACGTGGGACAACGTGGGACACCGTTGGACATCGTTGGACAATGTGGGACAACGTGGGACAACGTGGGACAACGTGGGACAACGTGGGACAACGTGGGACAACGTGGGACACCGTTGGACACCGTGGGACACCGTTGGACACCGTTGGACATCGTTGGACACCGTGGGACAACGTGGGACAACGTGGGACAACGTGGGACAACGTGGGACAACGTGGGACAACGTGGGACAACGTGGGACAACGTGGGACAACGTGGGACAACGTGGGACATCGTGGGACAACGTGGGACAACGTGGGACAACGTGGGACAACGTGGGACACCGTTGGACAACGTGGGACACCGTTGGACATCGTTGGACACCGTGGGACAACGTGGGACAACGTGGGACAACGTGGGACATCGTGGGACAACGTGGGACAACGTGGGACAACGTGGGACAACGTGGGACAACGTGGGACACCGTTGGACACCGTTGGACACCGTTGGACACCGTTGGACATCGTGGGACAACGTGGGACAACGTGGGACAACGTGGGACAACGTGGGACACCGTTGGACACCGTTGGACACCGTTGGACACCGTTGGACATCGTTGGACACCGTGGGACAACGTGGGACAACGTGGGACAACGTGGGAAACCATGGAACAACGTGGGACAACGTGGGACACCGTTGGACATCGTTGGACATCGTTGGACACCGTGGGACAACGTGGGACAACGTGGGAAAACGTGGGACAACGTGGGACACCGTTGGACATCGCTGGACACCGTTGGACATCGTTGGACACCGTGGGACAACGTGGGACAACGTGGGACAACGTGGGACAACGTGGGACAACGTGGGACAACGTGGGACAACGTGGGACAACGTGGGACAACGTGGGACAACGTGGGACATCGTGGGACAACGTGGGACAACGTGGGACAACGTGGGACAACGTGGGACATCGTTGGACACCGTTGGACACCGTGGGACAACGTGGGACAACGTGGGACAACGTGGGACAACGTGGGACAACGTGGGACAACGTGGGACAACGTGGGACAACGTGGGACAACGTGGGACAACGTGGGACACCGTGGGACACCGTTGGACATCGTTGGACAACGTGGGACAACGTGGGACAACGTGGGACAACGTGGGACAACGTGGGACAACGTGGGACAACGTGGGACATCGTTGGACACCGTGGGACACCGTTGGACACCGTTGGACATCGTTGGACACCGTGGGACAACGTGGGACAACGTGGGACATCGTGGGACAACGTGGGACAACGTGGGACAACGTGGGACAACGTGGGACACCGTTGGACAACGTGGGACACCGTTGGACATCGTTGGACACCGTGGGACAACGTGGGACAACGTGGGACAACGTGGGACATCGTGGGACACCGTTGGACATCGTTGGACATCGTTGGACACCGTGGGACAACGTGGGACAACGTGGGACAACGTGGGACAACGTGGGACAACGTGGGACAACGTGGGACAACGTGGGACAACGTGGGACAACGTGGGACAACGTGGGACAACGTGGGACAACGTGGGACAACGTGGGACATCGTGGGACAACGTGGGACAACGTGGGACAACGTGGGACAACGTGGGACACCGTTGGACACCGTTGGACACCGTTGGACACCGTGGGACAACGTGGGACAACGTGGGACAACGTGGGACAACGTGGGACAACGTGGGACAACGTGGGACATCGTGGGACACCGTTGGACACCGTGGGACAACGTGGGACAACGTGGGACAACGTGGGACAACGTGGGACAACGTGGGAGAACGTGGGACAACGTGGGACAACGTGGGACAACGTGGGACAACGTGGGACAACGTGGGACAACGTGGGACAACGTGGGACAACGTGGGACAACGTGGGACAACGTGGGACAACGTGGGACAACGTGGGACAACGTGGGACAACGTGGGACATCGTTGGACACCGTTGGACACCGTGGGACAACGTGGGACAACGTGGGACAACGTGGGACAACGTGGGACAACGTGGGACAACGTGGGACAACGTGGGACAACGTGGGACAACGTGGGACAACGTGGGACAACGTGGGACAACGTGGGACAACGTGGGACAACGTGGGACATCGTGGGACAACGTGGGACAACGTGGGACAACGTGGGACAACGTGGGACAACGTGGGACACCGTTGGACATCGTTGGACACCGTGGGACAACGTGGGACAACGTGGGACAACGTGGGACACCGTTGGACACCGTTGGACACCGTTGGACACCGTTGGACACCGTTGGACATCGCTGGACACCGTGGGACAACGTGGGACAACGTGGGACAACGTGGGAAACCATGGAACAACGTGGGACAACGTGGGACACCGTTGGACATCGTTGGACAATGTGGGACAACGTGGGACAACGTGGGACAACGTGGGACAACGTGGGACATCGTGGGACAACGTGGGACAACGTGGGACAACGTGGGACAACGTGGGACAACGTGGGACACCGTTGGACACCGTGGGACACCGTTGGACACCGTTGGACATCGTTGGACACCGTGGGACAACGTGGGACAACGTGGGACAACGTGGGACAACGTGGGACAACGTGGGACAACGTGGGACAACGTGGGACAACGTGGGACAACGTGGGACATCGTGGGACAACGTGGGACAACGTGGGACAACGTGGGACATCGTGGGACAACGTGGGACAACGTGGGACAACGTGGGACAACGTGGGACAACGTGGGACACCGTTGGACACCGTTGGACACCGTTGGACACCGTTGGACATCGTTGGACACCGTGGGACAACGTGGGACAACGTGGGACAACGTGGGACAACGTGGGACAACGTGGGACAACGTGGGACATCGTGGGACAACGTGGGACAACGTGGGACAACGTGGGACAACGTGGGACATCGTTGGACACCGTGGGACAACGTGGGACAACGTGGGACAACGTGGGACAACGTGGGACATCGTGGGACAACGTGGGACAACGTGGGACAACGTGGGACAACGTGGGACATCGTGGGACAACGTGGGACAACGTGGGACAACGTGGGACATCGTGGGACAACGTGGGACAACGTGGGACAACGTGGGACAACGTGGGACACCGTTGGACACCGTTGGACACCGTTGGACACCGTGGGACAACGTGGGACAACGTGGGACAACGTGGGACAACGTGGGACAACGTGGGACAACGTGGGACATCGTGGGACACCGTTGGACACCGTGGGACAACGTGGGACAACGTGGGACAACGTGGGACAACGTGGGACAACGTGGGAGAACGTGGGACAACGTGGGACAACGTGGGACAACGTGGGACAACGTGGGACAACGTGGGACAACGTGGGACAACGTGGGACAACGTGGGACAACGTGGGACAACGTGGGACAACGTGGGACAACGTGGGACAACGTGGGACAACGTGGGACAACGTGGGACATCGTTGGACACCGTTGGACACCGTGGGACAACGTGGGACAACGTGGGACAACGTGGGACAACGTGGGACAACGTGGGACAACGTGGGACAACGTGGGACAACGTGGGACAACGTGGGACAACGTGGGACAACGTGGGACAACGTGGGACAACGTGGGACACCGTTGGACATCGTTGGACACCGTGGGACAACGTGGGACAACGTGGGACAACGTGGGACACCGTTGGACACCGTTGGACACCGTTGGACACCGTTGGACACCGTTGGACATCGCTGGACACCGTGGGACAACGTGGGACAACGTGGGACAACGTGGGAAACCATGGAACAACGTGGGACAACGTGGGACACCGTTGGACATCGTTGGACAATGTGGGACAACGTGGGACAACGTGGGACAACGTGGGACAACGTGGGACAACGTGGGACAACGTGGGACACCGTTGGACACCGTGGGACACCGTTGGACACCGTTGGACATCGTTGGACACCGTGGGACAACGTGGGACAACGTGGGACAACGTGGGACAACGTGGGACAACGTGGGACAACGTGGGACAACGTGGGACAACGTGGGACAACGTGGGACAACGTGGGACATCGTGGGACAACGTGGGACAACGTGGGACAACGTGGGACAACGTGGGACACCGTTGGACAACGTGGGACACCGTTGGACATCGTTGGACACCGTGGGACAACGTGGGACAACGTGGGACAACGTGGGACATCGTGGGACAACGTGGGACAACGTGGGACAACGTGGGACAACGTGGGACAACGTGGGACACCGTTGGACACCGTTGGACACCGTTGGACACCGTTGGACATCGTGGGACAACGTGGGACAACGTGGGACAACGTGGGACAACGTGGGACACCGTTGGACACCGTTGGACACCGTTGGACACCGTTGGACATCGTTGGACACCGTGGGACAACGTGGGACAACGTGGGACAACGTGGGAAACCATGGAACAACGTGGGACAACGTGGGACACCGTTGGACATCGTTGGACATCGTTGGACACCGTGGGACAACGTGGGACAACGTGGGAAAACGTGGGACAACGTGGGACACCGTTGGACATCGCTGGACACCGTTGGACATCGTTGGACACCGTGGGACAACGTGGGACAACGTGGGACAACGTGGGACAACGTGGGACAACGTGGGACAACGTGGGACAACGTGGGACAACGTGGGACAACGTGGGACAACGTGGGACATCGTGGGACAACGTGGGACAACGTGGGACAACGTGGGACAACGTGGGACATCGTTGGACACCGTTGGACACCGTGGGACAACGTGGGACAACGTGGGACAACGTGGGACAACGTGGGACAACGTGGGACAACGTGGGACAACGTGGGACAACGTGGGACAACGTGGGACAACGTGGGACAACGTGGGACACCGTTGGACATCGTTGGACAACGTGGGACAACGTGGGACAACGTGGGACAACGTGGGACAACGTGGGACAACGTGGGACAACGTGGGACATCGTTGGACACCGTGGGACACCGTTGGACACCGTTGGACATCGTTGGACACCGTGGGACAACGTGGGACAACGTGGGACATCGTGGGACAACGTGGGACAACGTGGGACAACGTGGGACAACGTGGGACACCGTTGGACAACGTGGGACACCGTTGGACATCGTTGGACACCGTGGGACAACGTGGGACAACGTGGGACAACGTGGGACATCGTGGGACACCGTTGGACATCGTTGGACATCGTTGGACACCGTGGGACAACGTGGGACAACGTGGGACAACGTGGGACAACGTGGGACAACGTGGGACAACGTGGGACAACGTGGGACAACGTGGGACAACGTGGGACAACGTGGGACAACGTGGGACAACGTGGGACAACGTGGGACAACGTGGCACAACGTGGGACAACGTGGGACACCGTTGGACATCGTTGGACAACGTGGGACAACGTGGGACAACGTGGGACAACGTGGGACAACGTGGGACAACGTGGGACAACGTGGGACAACGTGGGACACCGTTGGACACCGTTGGACATCGTTGGACACCGTGGGACAACGTGGGACAACGTGGGACAACGTGGGACAACGTGGGACAACGTGGGACAACGTGGGACAACGTCGGACAACGTGGGACAACGTGGGACAACGTGGGACAACGTGGGACAACGTGGGACAACGTGGGACAACGTGGGACAACGTGGGACAACGTGGGACATCGTGGGACAACGTGGGACAACGTGGGACAACGTGGGACACCGTTGGACACCGTTGGACACCGTTGGACACCGTTGGACATCGTTGGACACCGTGGGACAACGTGGGACAACGTGGGACAACGTGGGAAACCATGGAACAACGTGGGACAACGTGGGACACCGTTGGACATCGTTGGACATCGTTGGACACCGTGGGACAACGTGGGACAACGTGGGAAAACGTGGGACAACGTGGGACACCGTTGGACATCGCTGGACACCGTTGGACATCGTTGGACACCGTGGGACAACGTGGGACAACGTGGGACAACGTGGGACAACGTGGGACAACGTGGGACAACGTGGGACAACGTGGGACACCGTTGGACATCGTGGGACACCGTGGGACAACGTGGGACAACGTGGGACAACGTGGGACACCGTTGGACACCGTTGGACACCGTTGGACACCGTTGGACATCGTTGGACACCGTGGGACAACGTGGGACAACGTGGGACAACGTGGGAAACCATGGAACAACGTGGGACAACGTGGGACACCGTTGGACATCGTTGGACAACGTGGGACAACGTGGGACAACGTGGGACAACGTGGGACAACGTGGGACAACGTGGGACAACGTGGGACACCGTTGGACACCGTGGGACATCGTTGGACACGGTGGGACAACGTGGGACAACGTGGGACAACGTGGGACAACGTGGGACAACGTGGGACAACGTGGGACAACGTGGGACAACGTGGGACAACGTGGGACAACGTGGGACAACGTGGGACAACGTGGGACAACGTGGGACAACGTGGGACATCGTGGGACAACGTGGGACAACGTGGGACAACGTGGGACAACGTGGGACATCGTTGGACACCGTTGGACATCGTTGGACACCGTGGGACAACGTGGGAAAACGTGGGACAACGTGGGACAACGTGGGACAACGTGGGACAACGTGGGACAACGTGGGACAACGTGGGACAACGTGGGACAACGTGGGACAACGTGGGAAACCATGGAACAACGTGGGACAACGTGGGACACCGTTGGACATCGTTGGACATCGTTGGACACCGTGGGACAACGTGGGACAACGTGGGAAAACGTGGGACAACGTGGGACACCGTTGGACATCGCTGGACACCGTTGGACATCGTTGGACACCGTGGGACAACGTGGGACAACGTGGGACAACGTGGGACAACGTGGGACAACGTGGGACAACGTGGGACAACGTGGGACAACGTGGGACAACGTGGGACAACGTGGGACAACGTGGGACAACGTGGGACAACGTGGGACAACGTGGGACATCGTGGGACAACGTGGGACAACGTGGGACAACGTGGGACAACGTGGGACACCGTTGGACATCGTTGGACAACGTGGGACAACGTGGGACAACGTGGGACAACGTGGGACAACGTGGGACAACGTGGGACAACGTGGGACACCGTTGGACACCGTGGGACATCGTTGGACACGGTGGGACAACGTGGGACAACGTGGGACAACGTGGGACAACGTGGGACAACGTGGGACAACGTGGGACAACGTGGGACAACGTGGGACAACGTGGGACAACGTGGGACAACGTGGGACAACGTGGGACAACGTGGGACAACGTGGGACATCGTGGGACAACGTGGGACAACGTGGGACAACGTGGGACAACGTGGGACATCGTTGGACACCGTTGGACATCGTTGGACACCGTGGGACAACGTGGGAAAACGTGGGACAACGTGGGACAACGTGGGACAACGTGGGACAACGTGGGACAACGTGGGACAACGTGGGACAACGTGCGACAACGTGGGACAACGTGGGACAACGTGGGAAACCATGGAACAACGTGGGACAACGTGGGACACCGTTGGACATCGTTGGACATCGTTGGACACCGTGGGACAACGTGGGACAACGTGGGAAAACGTGGGACAACGTAGGACACCGTTGGACATCGCTGGACACCGTTGGACATCGTTGGACACCGTGGGACAACGTGGGACAACGTGGGACAACGTGGGACAACGTGGGACAACGTGGGACAACGTGGGACAACGTGGGACAACGTGGGACAACGTGGGACAACGTGGGACAACGTGGGACAACGTGGGACAACGTGGGACAACGTGGGACATCGTGGGACAACGTGGGACAACGTGGGACAACGTGGGACAACGTGGGACATCGTTGGACACCGTTGGACACCGTGGGACAACGTGGGACAACGTGGGACAACGTGGGACAACGTGGGACAACGTGGGACAACGTGGGACAACGTGGGACAACGTGGGACAACGTGGGACATCGTGGGACAACGTGGGACAACGTGGGACAACGTGGGACAACGTGGGACAACGTGGGACAACGTGGGACAACGTGGGACACCGTTGGACACCGTGGGACACCGTTGGACACCGTTGGACATCGTTGGACACCGTGGGACAACGTGGGACAACGTGGGACAACGTGGGACAACGTGGGACAACGTGGGACAACGTGGGACAACGTGGGACAACGTGGGACAACGTGGGACAACGTGGGACATCGTGGGGCAACGTGGGACAACGTGGGACAACGTGGGACAACGTGGGACACCGTTGGACAACGTGGGACACCGTTGGACATCGTTGGACAACGTGGGACAACGTGGGACAACGTGGGACAACGTGGGAAACCATGGAACAACGTGGGACAACGTGGGACACCGTTGGACATCGTTGGACAACGTGGGACAACGTGGGACAACGTGGGACAACGTGGGACAACGTGGGACAACGTGGGACACCGTTGGACACCGTGGGACACCTTTGGACACCGTTGGACATCGTTGGACACCGTGGGACAACGTGGGACAACGTGGGACAACGTGGGACAACGTGGGACAACGTGGGACAACGTGGGACAACGTGGGACAACGTGGGACAACGTGGGACAACGTGGGACAACGTGGGACAACGTGGGACAACGTGGGACAACGTGGGACAACGTGGGACACCGTTGGACAACGTGGGACACCGTTGGACATCGTTGGACACCGTGGGACAACGTGGGACAACGTGGGACAACGTGGGACAACGTGGGACAACGTGGGACACCGTTGGACATCGTTGGACATCGTTGGACATCGTGGGACACCGTTGGACATCGTTGGACATCGTTGGACACCGTTGGACACCGTTGGACAACGTGGGACATCGTGGGACAACGTGGGACAACGTGGGACAACGTGGGACAACGTGGGACACCGTTGGACACCGTGGGACACCGTTGGACACCGTTGGACACCGTTGGACATCGTTGGACATCGTTGGACATCGTGGGACACCGTTGGACATCGTTGGACATCGTTGGACACCGTTGGACATCGTTGGACACCGTTGGACATCGTTGGACATCGTTGGACATCGTGGGACACCGTTGGACATCGTTGGACATCGTTGGACACCGTTGGACATCGTGGGACATCGTTGGACATCGTTGGACACCGTTGGACACCGTTGGACACCGTTGGACATCGTTGGACACCGTGGGACAACGTGGGACAACGTGGGACAACGTGGGACAACGTGGGACAACGTGGGACATCGTGGGACAACGTGGGACAACGTGGGACAACGTGGGACAACGTGGGACAACGTGGGACACCGTTGGACACCGTGGGACACCGTTGGACACCGTTGGACATCGTTGGACACCGTGGGACAACGTGGGACAACGTGGGACAACGTGGGACAACGTGGGACATCGTGGGACAACGTGGGACAACGTGGGACAACGTGGGACAACGTGGGACATCGTGGGACAACGTGGGACAACGTGGGACAACGTGGGACATCGTGGGACAACGTGGGACAACGTGGGACAACGTGGGACAACGTGGGACAACGTGGGACACCGTTGGACACCGTTGGACACCGTTGGACACCGTTGGACATCGTTGGACACCGTGGGACAACGTGGGACAACGTGGGACAACGTGGGAAACCATGGAACAACGTGGGACAACGTGGGACACCGTTGGACATCGTTGGACATCGTTGGACACCGTGGGACAACGTGGGACAACGTGGGACAACGTGGGACAACGTCGGACATCGTGGGACAACGTGGGACAACGTGGGACAACGTGGGACAACGTGGGACATCGTGGGACAACGTGGGACAACGTGGGACATCGTGGGACAACGTGGGACAACGTGGGACAACGTGGGACAACGTGGGACAACGTGGGACACCGTTGGACACCGTGGGACACCGTTGGACACCGTTGGACATCGTTGGACACCGTGGGACAACGTGGGACAACGTGGGACAACGTGGGACAACGTGGGACATCGTGGGACAACGTGGGACAACGTGGGACAACGTGGGACAACGTGGGACATCGTGGGACAACGTGGGACAACGTGGGACAACGTGGGACATCGTGGGACAACGTGGGACAACGTGGGACAACGTGGGACAACGTGGGACAACGTGGGACACTGTTGGACACCGTTGGACACCGTTGGACACCGTTGGACATCGTTGGACACCGTGGGACAACGTGGGACAACGTGGGAAACCATGGAACAACGTGGGACAACGTGGGACACCGTTGGACATCGTTGTACATCGTTGGACACCGTGGGACAACGTGGGACAACGTGGGACATCGTGGGACAACGTGGGACATCGTGGGACAACGTGGGACAACGTGGGACAACGTGGGACAACGTGGGAAACCATGGAACAACGTGGGACAACGTGGGACACCGTTGGACATCGTTGGACATCGTTGGACACCGTTGGACATCGTTGGACACCGTGGGACAACGTGGGACAACGTAGGACACCGTTGGACATCGCTGGACACCGTTGGACATCGTTGGCCACCGTGGGACAACGTGGGACAACGTGGGACAACGTGGGACAACGTGGGACAACGTGGGACAACGTGGGACAACGTGGGACAACGTGGGACAACGTGGGACAACGTGGGACAACGTGGGACAACGTGGGACAACGTGGGACAACGTGGGACATCGTGGGACAACGTGGGACAACGTGGGACAACGTGGGACAACGTGGGACATCGTTGGACACCGTTGGACACCGTGGGACAACGTGGGACAACGTGGGACAACGTGGGACAACGTGGGACAACGTGGGACAACGTGGGACAACGTGGGACAACGTGGGACAACGTGGGACAACGTGGGACAACGTGGGACATCGTGGGACAACGTGGGACAACGTGGGACAACGTGGGACAACGTGGGACAACGTGGGACACCGTTGGACATCGTTGGACACCGTGGGACAACGTGGGACAACGTGGGACAACGTGGGACACCGTTGGACACCGTTGGACACCGTTGGACACCGTGGGACATCGTGGGACAACGTGGGACAACGTGGGACAACGTGGGACAACGTGGGACACCGTTGGACACCGTGGGACACCGTTGGACACCGTTGGACACCGTTGGACATCGTTGGACATCGTTGGACACCGTGGGACATCGTTGGACATCGTTGGACACCGTTGGACACCGTTGGACACCGTTGGACATCGTTGGACACCGTGGGACAACGTGGGACAACGTGGGACAACGTGGGACAACGTGGGACAACGTGGGACATCGTGGGACAACGTGGGACAACGTGGGACAACGTGGGACAACGTGGGACAACGTGGGACACCGTTGGACACCGTGGGACACCGTTGGACACCGTTGGACATCGTTGGACACCGTGGGACAACGTGGGACAACGTGGGACAACGTGGGACAACGTGGGACATCGTGGGACAACGTGGGACAACGTGGGACAACGTGGGACAACGTGGGACATCGTGGGACAACGTGGGACAACGTGGGACAACGTGGGACATCGTGGGACAACGTGGGACAACGTGGGACAACGTGGGACAACGTGGGACAACGTGGGACACCGTTGGACACCGTTGGACACCGTTGGACACCGTTGGACATCGTTGGACACCGTGGGACAACGTGGGACAACGTGGGACAACGTGGGAAACCATGGAACAACGTGGGACAACGTGGGACACCGTTGGACATCGTTGGACATCGTTGGACACCGTGGGACAACGTGGGACAACGTGGGACAACGTGGGACAACGTCGGACATCGTGGGACAACGTGGGACAACGTGGGACAACGTGGGACAACGTGGGACATCGTGGGACAACGTGGGACAACGTGGGACATCGTGGGACAACGTGGGACAACGTGGGACAACGTGGGACAACGTGGGACAACGTGGGACACCGTTGGACACCGTGGGACACCGTTGGACACCGTTGGACATCGTTGGACACCGTGGGACAACGTGGGACAACGTGGGACAACGTGGGACAACGTGGGACATCGTGGGACAACGTGGGACAACGTGGGACAACGTGGGACAACGTGGGACATCGTGGGACAACGTGGGACAACGTGGGACAACGTGGGACATCGTGGGACAACGTGGGACAACGTGGGACAACGTGGGACAACGTGGGACACCGTTGGACACCGTTGGACACCGTTGGACACCGTTGGACATCGTTGGACACCGTGGGACAACGTGGGACAACGTGGGACAACGTGGGAAACCATGGAACAACGTGGGACAACGTGGGACACCGTTGGACATCGTTGGACATCGTTGGACACCGTGGGACAACGTGGGACAACGTGGGACAACGTGGGACAACGTCGGACAACGTGGGACAACGTGGGACATCGTGGGACAACGTGGGACAACGTGGGACAACGTGGGACTACGTGGGACAACGTGGGACACCGTTGGACACCGTGGGACACCGTTGGACACCGTTGGACATCGTTGGACACCGTGGGACAACGTGGGACAACGTGGGACAACGTGGGACAACGTGGGACATCGTGGGACAACGTGGGACAACGTGGGACAACGTGGGACAACGTGGGACATCGTGGGACAACGTGGGACAACGTGGGACACCGTTGGACACCGTGGGACACCGTTGGACACCGTTGGACATCGTTGGACACCGTGGGACAACGTGGGACAACGTGGGACAACGTGGGACACCGTGGGACACCGTGGGACAACGTGGGACAACGTGGGACAACGTGGGACAACGTGGGACAACGTGGGACAACGTGGGACACCGTTGGACATCGTTGGACACCGTGGGACAACGTGGGACAACGTGGGACAACGTGGGACACCGTTGGACACCGTTGGACACCGTTGGACACCGTTGGACATCGTTGGACACCGTGGGACAACGTGGGACAACGTGGGACAACGTGGGAAACCATGGAACAACGTGGGACAACGTGGGACACCGTTGGACATCGTTGGACAACGTGGGACAACGTGGGACAACGTGGGACAACGTGGGACAATGTGGGACAACGTGGGACAACGTGGGACAACGTGGGACAACGTGGGACACCGTTGGACACCGTGGGACACCGTTGGACACCGTTGGACATCGTTGGACACCGTGGGACAACGTGGGACAACGTGGGACAACGTGGGACAACGTGGGACAACGTGGGACAACGTGGGACAACGTGGGACAACGTGGGACAACGTGGGACAACGTGGGACATCGTGGGGCAACGTGGGACAACGTGGGACAACGTGGGACAACGTGGGACACCGTTGGACACCGTGGGACACCGTTGGACACCGTTGGACATCGTTGGACAACGTGGGACAACGTGGGACACCGTTGGACACCGTGGGACACCTTTGGACACCGTTGGACATCGTTGGACACCGTGGGACAACGTGGGACAACGTGGGACAACGTGGGACAACGTGGGTCAACGTGGGACAACGTGGGACAACGTGGGACAACGTGGCACAACGTGGGACAACGTGGGACAACGTGGGACAACGTGGGACAACGTGGGACAACGTGGGACAACGTGGGACACCGTTGGACAACGTGGGACACCGTTGGACATCGTTGGACACCGTGGGACAACGTGGGACAACGTGGGACAACGTGGGACAACGTGGGACAACGTGGGACACCGTTGGACATCGTTGGACATCGTTGGACATCGTGGGACACCGTTGGACATCGTTGGACATCGTTGGACACCGTTGGACACCGTTGGACAACGTGGGACATCGTGGGACAACGTGGGACAACGTGGGACAACGTGGGACAACGTGGGACACCGTTGGACACCGTGGGACACCGTTGGACACCGTTGGACACCGTTGGACATCGTTGGACATCGTTGGACATCGTGGGACACCGTTGGACATCGTTGGACATCGTTGGACACCGTTGGACATCGTTGGACACCGTTGGACATCGTTGGACATCGTTGGACATCGTGGGACACCGTTGGACATCGTTGGACATCGTTGGACACCGTTGGACATCGTTGGACATCGTTGGACATCGTTGGACACCGTTGGACACCGTTGGACACCGTTGGACATCGTTGGACACCGTGGGACAACGTGGGACAACGTGGGACAACGTGGGACAACGTGGGACAACGTGGGACATCGTGGGACAACGTGGGACAACGTGGGACAACGTGGGACAACGTGGGACAACGTGGGACACCGTTGGACACCGTGGGACACCGTTGGACACCGTTGGACATCGTTGGACACCGTGGGACAACGTGGGACAACGTGGGACAACGTGGGACAACGTGGGACATCGTGGGACAACGTGGGACAACGTGGGACAACGTGGGACAACGTGGGACATCGTGGGACAACGTGGGACAACGTGGGACAACGTGGGACATCGTGGGACAACGTGGGACAACGTGGGACAACGTGGGACAACGTGGGACAACGTGGGACACCGTTGGACACCGTTGGACACCGTTGGACACTGTTGGACATCGTTGGACACCGTGGGACAACGTGGGACAACGTGGGACAACGTGGGAAACCATGGAACAACGTGGGACAACGTGGGACACCGTTGGACATCGTTGGACATCGTTGGACACCGTGGGACAACGTGGGACAACGTGGGACAACGTGGGACAACGTCGGACATCGTGGGACAACGTGGGACAACGTGGGACAACGTGGGACAACGTGGGACATCGTGGGACAACGTGGGACAACGTGGGACATCGTGGGACAACGTGGGACAACGTGGGACAACGTGGGACAACGTGGGACAACGTGGGACACCGTTGGACACCGTGGGACACCGTTGGACACCGTTGGACATCGTTGGACACCGTGGGACAACGTGGGACAACGTGGGACAACGTGGGACAACGTGGGACATCGTGGGACAACGTGGGACAACGTGGGACAACGTGGGACAACGTGGGACATCGTGGGACAACGTGGGACAACGTGGGACAACGTGGGACATCGTGGGACAACGTGGGACAACGTGGGACAACGTGGGACAACGTGGGACAACGTGGGACACCGTTGGACACCGTTGGACACCGTTGGACACCGTTGGACATCGTTGGACACCGTGGGACAACGTGGGACAACGTGGGACAACGTGGGAAACCATGGAACAACGTGGGACAACGTGGGACACCGTTGGACATCGTTGGACATCGTTGGACACCGTGGGACAACGTGGGACAACGTGGGACAACGTGGGACAACGTCGGACAACGTGGGACAACGTGGGACATCGTGGGACAACGTGGGACAACGTGGGACAACGTGGGACTACGTGGGACAACGTGGGACACCGTTGGACACCGTGGGACACCGTTGGACACCGTTGGACATCGTTGGACACCGTGGGACAACGTGGGACAACGTGGGACAACGTGGGACAACGTGGGACATCGTGGGACAACGTGGGACAACGTGGGACAACGTGGGACAACGTGGGACATCGTGGGACAACGTGGGACAACGTGGGACAACGTGGGACATCGTGGGACAACGTGGGACAACGTGGGACAACGTGGGACACCGTTGGACACCGTTGGACACCGTTGGACACCGTGGGACAACGTGGGACAACGTGGGACAACGTGGGACAACGTGGGACAACGTGGGACATCGTGGGACACCGTTGGACACCGTGGGACAACGTGGGACAACGTGGGACAACGTGGGACAACGTGGGACAACGTGGGACAACGTGGGACAACGTGGGACAACGTGGGACAACGTGGGACAACGTGGGACATCGTGGGACAACGTGGGACAACGTGGGACAACGTGGGACAACGTGGGACAACGTGGGACAACGTGGGACAACGTGGGACAACGTGGGACAACGTGGGACAACGTGGGACAACGTGGGACATCGTTGGACACCGTTGGACACCGTGGGACAACGTGGGACAACGTGGGACAACGTGGGACAACGTGGGACAACGTGGGACAACGTGGGACAACGTGGGACAACGTGGGACACCGTTGGACACCGTGGGACACCGTTGGACACCGTTGGACATCGTTGGACACCGTGGGACAACGTGGGACAACGTGGGACAACGTGGGACAACGTGGGACAACGTGGGACAACGTGGGACAACGTGGGACAACGTGGGACAACGTGGGACAACGTGGGACATCGTGGGACAACGTGGGACAACGTGGGACAACGTGGGACAACGTGGGACACCGTTGGACAACGTGGGACACCGTTGGACATCGTTGGACAACGTGGGACAACGTGGGACAACGTGGGACATCGTGGGACAACGTGGGACAACGTGGGACAACGTGGGACAACGTGGGACAACGTGGGACACCGTTGGACATCGTTGGACACCGTGGGACAACGTGGGACAACGTGGGACAACGTGGGACACCGTTGGACACCGTTGGACACCGTTGGACACCGTTGGACATCGTTGGACACCGTGGGACAACGTGGGACATCGTTGGACACCGTTGGACATCGTTGGACACCGTGGGACAACGTGGGAAAACGTGGGACAACGTGGGACAACGTGGGACAACGTGGGACAACGTGGGACAACGTGGGACAACGTGGGACAACGTGGGACAACGTGGGACAACGTGGGACAACGTGGGACAACGTGGGACAACGTGGGACAACGTGGGACAACGTGGGACAACGTGGGACAACGTGGGACAACGTGGGACAACGTGGGACATCGTGGGACAACGTGGGACAACGTGGGACAACGTGGGACATCGTGGGACAACGTGGGACAACGTGGGACAACGTGGGACAACGTGGGACAACGTGGGACACCGTTGGACACCGTTGGACACCGTTGGACACCGTTGGACATCGTTGGACACCGTGGGACAACGTGGGACAACGTGGGACAACGTGGGAAACCATGGAACAACGTGGGACAACGTGGGACACCGTTGGACATCGTTGGACATCGTTGGACACCGTGGGACAACGTGGGACAACGTGGGAAAACGTGGGACAACGTAGGACACCGTTGGACATCGCTGGACACCGTTGGACATCGTTGGACACCGTGGGACAACGTGGGACAACGTGGGACAACGTGGGACAACGTGGGACATCGTGGGACAACGTGGGACAACGTGGGACAACGTGGGACAACGTGGGACAACGTGGGACAACGTGGGACAACGTGGGACAACGTGGGACAACGTGGGACAACGTGGGACAACGTGGGACATCGTTGGACACCGTTGGACACCGTGGGACAACGTGGGACAACGTGGGACAACGTGGGACAACGTGGGACAACGTGGGACAACGTGGGACAACGTGGGACAACGTGGGACAACGTGGGACAACGTGGGACAACGTGGGACAACGTGGGACAACGTGGGACAACGTGGGACAACGTGGGACATCGTGGGACAACGTGGGACAACGTGGGACAACGTGGGACAACGTGGGACAACGTGGGACACCGTTGGACATCGTTGGACACCGTGGGACAACGTGGGACAACGTGGGACAACGTGGGACACCGTTGGACACCGTTGGACACCGTTGGACACCGTTGGACACCGTTGGACATCGCTGGACACCGTGGGACAACGTGGGACAACGTGGGACAACGTGGGAAACCATGGAACAACGTGGGACAACGTGGGACACCGTTGGACATCGTTGGACAATGTGGGACAACGTGGGACAACGTGGGACAACGTGGGACAACGTGGGACAACGTGGGACAACGTGGGACACCGTTGGACACCGTGGGACACCGTTGGACACCGTTGGACATCGTTGGACACCGTGGGACAACGTGGGACAACGTGGGACAACGTGGGACAACGTGGGACAACGTGGGACAACGTGGGACAACGTGGGACAACGTGGGACAACGTGGGACAACGTGGGACATCGTGGGACAACGTGGGACAACGTGGGACAACGTGGGACAACGTGGGACACCGTTGGACAACGTGGGACACCGTTGGACATCGTTGGACACCGTGGGACAACGTGGGACAACGTGGGACAACGTGGGACATCGTGGGACAACGTGGGACAACGTGGGACAACGTGGGACAACGTGGGACAACGTGGGACACCGTTGGACACCGTTGGACACCGTTGGACACCGTTGGACATCGTGGGACAACGTGGGACAACGTGGGACAACGTGGGACAACGTGGGACATCGTGGGACAACGTGGGACAACGTGGGACAACGTGGGACATCGTGGGACAACGTGGGACAACGTGGGACAACGTGGGACAACGTGGGACAACGTGGGACAACGTGGGACATCGTGGGACAACGTGGGACAACGTGGGACAACGTGGGACAACGTGGGACAACGTGGGACACCGTTGGACATCGTTGGACACCGTGGGACAACGTGGGACAACGTGGGACAACGTGGGACACCGTTGGACACCGTTGGACACCGTTGGACACCGTTGGACATCGTTGGACACCGTGGGACAACGTGGGACAACGTGGGACAACGTGGGAAACCATGGAACAACGTGGGACAACGTGGGACACCGTTGGACATCGTTGGACAACGTGGGACAACGTGGGACAACGTGGGACAACGTGGGACAACGTGGGACAACGTGGGACAACGTGGGACACCGTTGGACACCGTGGGACATCGTTGGACACCGCGGGACAACGTGGGACAACGTGGGACAACGTGGGACAACGTGGGACAACGTGGGACAACGTGGGACAACGTGGGACAACGTGGGACAACGTGGGACAACGTGGGACAACGTGGGACAACGTGGGACAACGTGGGACAACGTGGGACATCGTGGGACAACGTGGGACAACGTGGGACAACGTGGGACAACGTGGGACATCGTTGGACACCGTTGGACATCGTTGGACACCGTGGGACAACGTGGGAAAACGTGGGACAACGTGGGACAACGTGGGACAACGTGGGACAACGTGGGACAACGTGGGACAACGTGGGACAACGTGGGACAACGTGGGACAACGTGGGACAACGTGGGACAACGTGGGACAACGTGGGACAACGTGGGACAACGTGGGACAACGTGGGACAACGTGGGACATCGTGGGACAACGTGGGACAACGTGGGACAACGTGGGACATCGTGGGACAACGTGGGACAACGTGGGACAACGTGGGACAACGTGGGACAACGTGGGACACCGTTGGACACCGTTGGACACCGTTGGACACCGTTGGACATCGTTGGACACCGTGGGACAACGTGGGACAACGTGGGACAACGTGGGAAACCATGGAACAACGTGGGACAACGTGGGACACCGTTGGACATCGTTGGACATCGTTGGACACCGTGGGACAACGTGGGACAACGTGGGAAAACGTGGGACAACGTAGGACACCGTTGGACATCGCTGGACACCGTTGGACATCGTTGGACACCGTGGGACAACGTGGGACAACGTGGGACAACGTGGGACAACGTGGGACAACGTGGGACAACGTGGGACAACGTGGGACAACGTGGGACAACGTGGGACAACGTGGGACAACGTGGGACAACGTGGGACAACGTGGGACAACGTGGGACATCGTGGGACAACGTGGGACAACGTGGGACAACGTGGGACAACGTGGGACATCGTTGGACACCGTTGGACACCGTGGGACAACGTGGGACAACGTGGGAAAACGTGGGACAACGTGGGACAACGTGGGAGAACGTGGGACAACGTGGGACAACGTGGGACAACGTGGGACAACGTGGGACAACGTGGGACAACGTGGGACAACGTGGGACAACGTGGGACATCGTGGGACAACGTGGGACAACGTGGGACAACGTGGGACAACGTGGGACAACGTGGGACACCGTTGGACATCGTTGGACACCGTGGGACAACGTGGGACAACGTGGGACAACGTGGGACACCGTTGGACACCGTTGGACACCGTTGGACACCGTTGGACATCGTTGGACACCGTGGGACAACGTGGGACAACGTGGGACAACGTGGGAAACCATGGAACAACGTGGGACAACGTGGGACACCGTTGGACATCGTTGGACAACGTGGGACAACGTGGGACAACGTGGGACAACGTGGGACAACGTGGGACAACGTGGGACAACGTGGGACACCGTTGGACACCGTGGGACACCGTTGGACACCGTTGGACATCGTTGGACACCGTGGGACAACGTGGGACAACGTGGGACAACGTGGGACAACGTGGGACAACGTGGGACAACGTGGGACAACGTGGGACAACGTGGGACAACGTGGGACAACGTGGGACAACGTGGGACAACGTGGGACAACGTGGGACAACGTGGGACAACGTGGGACAACGTGGGACACCGTTGGACAACGTGGGACACCGTTGGACATCGTTGGACACCGTGGGACAACGTGGGACATCGTGGGACAACGTGGGACAACGTGGGACAACGTGGGACAACGTGGGACAACGTGGGACAACGTGGGACAACGTGGGACACCGTTGGACATCGTTGGACACCGTGGGACAACGTGGGACAACGTGGGACAACGTGGGACACCGTTGGACACCGTGGGACATCGTTGGACACCGCGGGACAACGTGGGACAACGTGGGACAACGTGGGACAACGTGGGACAACGTGGGACAACGTGGGACAACGTGGGACAACGTGGGACAACGTGGGACAACGTGGGACAACGTGGGACAACGTGGGACAACGTGGGACAACGTGGGACATCGTGGGACAACGTGGGACAACGTGGGACAACGTGGGACAACGTGGGACATCGTTGGACACCGTTGGACATCGTTGGACACCGTGGGACAACGTGGGAAAACGTGGGACAACGTGGGACAACGTGGGACAACGTGGGACAACGTGGGACAACGTGGGACAACGTGGGACAACGTGGGACAACGTGGGACAACGTGGGACAACGTGGGACAACGTGGGACAACGTGGGACAACGTGTGACAACGTGGGAC
The DNA here is from genome assembly GCF_910591885.1 of Bombus terrestris. Taxonomy (NCBI): domain Eukaryota; kingdom Metazoa; phylum Arthropoda; class Insecta; order Hymenoptera; family Apidae; genus Bombus; species Bombus terrestris. The sequence goes on along the minus strand of NW_025963585.1, from coordinate 318,700 downwards.
AACGTGGGACAACGTGGGACATCGTGGGACAACGTGGGACAACGTGGGACAACGTGGGACATCGTGGGACAACGTGGGACAACGTGGGACAACGTGGGACAACGTGGGACAACGTGGGACACCGTTGGACACCGTTGGACACCGTTGGACACCGTTGGACATCGTTGGACACCGTGGGACAACGTGGGACAACGTGGGACAACGTGGGAAACCATGGAACAACGTGGGACAACGTGGGACACCGTTGGACATCGTTGGACATCGTTGGACACCGTGGGACAACGTGGGACAACGTGGGAAAACGTGGGACAACGTAGGACACCGTTGGACATCGCTGGACACCGTTGGACATCGTTGGACACCGTGGGACAACGTGGGACAACGTGGGACAACGTGGGACAACGTGGGACAACGTGGGACAACGTGGGACAACGTGGGACAACGTGGGACAACGTGGGACAACGTGGGACAACGTGGGACAACGTGGGACAACGTGGGACAACGTGGGACATCGTGGGACAACGTGGGACAACGTGGGACAACGTGGGACAACGTGGGACATCGTTGGACACCGTTGGACACCGTGGGACAACGTGGGACAACGTGGGAAAACGTGGGACAACGTGGGACAACGTGGGACAACGTGGGACAACGTGGGACAACGTGGGACAACGTGGGACAACGTGGGACAACGTGGGACAACGTGGGACAACGTGGGACAACGTGGGACATCGTGGGACAACGTGGGACAACGTGGGACAACGTGGGACAACGTGGGACAACGTGGGACACCGTTGGACATCGTTGGACACCGTGGGACAACGTGGGACAACGTGGGACAACGTGGGACACCGTTGGACACCGTTGGACACCGTTGGACACCGTTGGACATCGTTGGACACCGTGGGACAACGTGGGACAACGTGGGACAACGTGGGAAACCATGGAACAACGTGGGACAACGTGGGACACCGTTGGACATCGTTGGACAACGTGGGACAACGTGGGACAACGTGGGACAACGTGGGACAACGTGGGACAACGTGGGACAACGTGGGACACCGTTGGACACCGTGGGACACCGTTGGACACCGTTGGACATCGTTGGACACCGTGGGACAACGTGGGACAACGTGGGACAACGTGGGACAACGTGGGACAACGTGGGACAACGTGGGACAACGTGGGACAACGTGGGACAACGTGGGACAACGTGGGACAACGTGGGACAACGTGGGACAACGTGGGACAACGTGGGACAACGTGGGACAACGTGGGACACCGTTGGACAACGTGGGACACCGTTGGACATCGTTGGACACCGTGGGACAACGTGGGACATCGTGGGACAACGTGGGACAACGTGGGACAACGTGGGACAACGTGGGACAACGTGGGACAACGTGGGACAACGTGGGACACCGTTGGACATCGTTGGACACCGTGGGACAACGTGGGACAACGTGGGACAACGTGGGACACCGTTGGACACCGTTGGACACCGTTGGACATCGTTGGACATTGTGGGACACCGTTGGACATCGTTGGACATCGTTGGACACCGTTGGACATCGTTGGACATCGTTGGACATCGTTGGACACCGTTGGACACCGTTGGACACCGTTGGACATCGTTGGACACCGTGGGACAACGTGGGACAACGTGGGACAACGTGGGAAACCATGGAACAACGTGGGACAACGTGGGACACCGTTGGACATCGTTGGACATCGTTGGACACCGTGGGACAACGTGGGACAACGTGGGACAACGTGGGACACCGTTGGACAACGTGGGACACCGTTGGACATCGTTGGACATCGTTGGACACCGTTGGACATCGTTGGACATCGTTGGACATCGTTGGACACCGTTGGACACCGTTGGACACCGTTGGACACCGTTGGACATCGTTGGACACCGTGGGACAACGTGGGACAACGTGGGACAACGTGGGAAACCATGGAACAACGTGGGACAACGTGGGACACCGTTGGACATCGTTGGACATCGTTGGACACCGTGGGACAACGTGGGACAACGTGGGAAAACGTGGGACAACGTGGGACACCGTTGGACATCGCTGGACACCGTTGGACATCGTTGGACACCGTGGGACAACGTGGGACAACGTGGGACAACGTGGGACAACGTGGGACAACGTGGGACAACGTGGGACAACGTGGGACAACGTGGGACAACGTGGGACAACGTGGGACATCGTGGGACAACGTGGGACAACGTGGGACAACGTGGGACATCGTTGGACACCGTTGGACACCGTGGGACAACGTGGGACAACGTGGGACAACGTGGGACAACGTGGGACAACGTGGGACAACGTGGGACAACGTGGGACAACGTGGGACATCGTTGGACATCGTGGGACACCGTTGGACATCGTTGGACACCGTTGGACATCGTTGGACACCGTGGGACAACGTGGGACAACGTGGGACAACGTGGGACACCGTTGGACATCGTTGGACACCGTTGGACATCGTTGGACACCGTGGGACACCGTTGGTCACCGTTGGACACCGTTGGACACCGTTGGACACCGTTGGACACCGTTGGACATCGTTGGACACCGTGGGACAACGTGGGACAACGTGGGACAACGTGGGACACCGTTGGACACCGTGGGACACCGTTGGACAACGTGGGACAACGTGGGACAACGTGGGACAACGTGGGACAACGTGGGACACCGTTGGACACCGTGGGACACCGTTGGACACCGTTGGACATCGTTGGACACCGTGGGACAACGTGGGACAACGTGGGACAACGTGGGACAACGTGGGACACCGTTGGACATCGTTGGACACCGTGGGACACCGTGGGACAACGTGGGACACCGTTGGACACCGTTGGACATCGTTGGACACCGGTGGACACCGTGGGACAACGTGGGACAACGTGGGAAACCATGGAACAACGTGGGACAACGTGGGACAACGTGGGACAACGTGGGACAACGGGGGACAACGCGGGACAACGTGGGACAACGTGGGACAACGTGGGACAACGTGGGACAACGTGGGACAACGTGGGACACCGTGGGACACCGTTGGACACCGTTGGACACCGTTGGACATCGTTGGACACCGTGGGACAACGTGGGACACCGTTGGACACCGCGGGACAACGTGGGACAACGTGGGACAACGTGGGACAACGTGGGACAACGTGGGACAACGTGGGACAACGTGGGACAACGTGGGACACCGTTGGACATCGTTGGACAACGTGGGACATCGTGGGACAACGTGGGACAACGTGGGACAACGTGGGACAACGTGGGACACCGTTGGACACCGTTGGACACCGTTGGACACCGTTGGACATCGTTGGACACCGTGGGACAACGTGGGACAACGTGGGACAACGTGGGAAACCATGGAACAACGTGGGACAACGTGGGACACCGTTGGACATCGTTGGACATCGTTGGACACCGTGGGACAACGTGGGACAACGTGGGAAAACGTGGGACAACGTAGGACACCGTTGGACATCGCTGGACACCGTTGGACATCGTTGGACACCGTGGGACAACGTGGGACAACGTGGGACAACGTGGGACAACGTGGGACAACGTGGGACAACGTGGGACAACGTGGGACAACGTGGGACAACGTGGGACAACGTGGGACAACGTGGGACAACGTGGGACACCGTTGGACACCGTGGGACATCGTTGGACACCGCGGGACAACGTGGGACAACGTGGGACAACGTGGGACAACGTGGGACAACGTGGGACAACGTGGGACAACGTGGGACAACGTGGGACAACGTGGGACAACGTGGGACAACGTGGGACAACGTGGGACAACGTGGGACAACGTGGGACATCGTGGGACAACGTGGGACAACGTGGGACAACGTGGGACAACGTGGGACATCGTTGGACACCGTTGGACATCGTTGGACACCGTGGGACAACGTGGGAAAACGTGGGACAACGTGGGACAACGTGGGACAACGTGGGACAACGTGGGACAACGTGGGACAACGTGGGACAACGTGGGACAACGTGGGACAACGTGGGACAACGTGGGACAACGTGGGACAACGTGGGACAACGTGGGACAACGTGGGACAACGTGGGACAACGTGGGACATCGTGGGACAACGTGGGACAACGTGGGACAACGTGGGACATCGTGGGACAACGTGGGACAACGTGGGACAACGTGGGACAACGTGGGACAACGTGGGACACCGTTGGACACCGTTGGACACCGTTGGACACCGTTGGACATCGTTGGACACCGTGGGACAACGTGGGACAACGTGGGACAACGTGGGAAACCATGGAACAACGTGGGACAACGTGGGACACCGTTGGACATCGTTGGACATCGTTGGACACCGTGGGACAACGTGGGACAACGTGGGAAAACGTGGGACAACGTGGGACACCGTTGGACATCGCTGGACACCGTTGGACATCGTTGGACACCGTGGGACAACGTGGGACAACGTGGGACAACGTGGGACAACGTGGGACAACGTGGGACAACGTGGCACAACGTGGGACAACGTGGGACAACGTGGGACAACGTGGGACAACGTGGGACAACGTGGGACAACGTGGGACAACGTGGGACAACGTGGGACAACGTGGGACAACGTGGGACAACGTGGGACAACGTGGGACATCGTTGGACACCGTTGGACACCGTGGGACAACGTGGGACAACGTGGGAAAACGTGGGACAACGTGGGACAACGTGGGACAACGTGGGACAACGTGGGACAACGTGGGACAACGTGGGACAACGTGGGACAACGTGGGACAACGTGGGACAACGTGGGACAACGTGGGACATCGTGGGACAACGTGGGACAACGTGGGACAACGTGGGACAACGTGGGACAACGTGGGACACCGTTGGACATCGTTGGACACCGTGGGACAACGTGGGACAACGTGGGACAACGTGGGACACCGTTGGACACCGTTGGACACCGTTGGACACCGTTGGACATCGTTGGACACCGTGGGACAACGTGGGACAACGTGGGACAACGTGGGAAACCATGGAACAACGTGGGACAACGTGGGACACCGTTGGACATCGTTGGACAACGTGGGACAACGTGGGACAACGTGGGACAACGTGGGACAACGTGGGACAACGTGGGACAACGTGGGACACCGTTGGACACCGTGGGACACCGTTGGACACCGTTGGACATCGTTGGACACCGTGGGACAACGTGGGACAACGTGGGACAACGTGGGACAACGTGGGACAACGTGGGACAACGTGGGACAACGTGGGACAACGTGGGACAACGTGGGACAACGTGGGACAACGTGGGACAACGTGGGACAACGTGGGACATCGTGGGACAACGTGGGACAACGTGGGACAACGTGGGACAACGTGGGACACCGTTGGACAACGTGGGACACCGTTGGACATCGTTGGACACCGTGGGACAACGTGGGACATCGTGGGACAACGTGGGACAACGTGGGACAACGTGGGACAACGTGGGACAACGTGGGACAACGTGGGACAACGTGGGACACCGTTGGACATCGTTGGACACCGTGGGACAACGTGGGACAACGTGGGACAACGTGGGACACCGTTGGACACCGTTGGACACCGTTGGACATCGTTGGACATTGTGGGACACCGTTGGACATCGTTGGACATCGTTGGACACCGTTGGACATCGTTGGACATCGTTGGACATCGTTGGACACCGTTGGACACCGTTGGACACCGTTGGACATCGTTGGACACCGTGGGACAACGTGGGACAACGTGGGACAACGTGGGAAACCATGGAACAACGTGGGACAACGTGGGACACCGTTGGACATCGTTGGACATCGTTGGACACCGTGGGACAACGTGGGACAACGTGGGACAACGTGGGACACCGTTGGACAACGTGGGACACCGTTGGACATCGTTGGACATCGTTGGACACCGTTGGACATCGTTGGACATCGTTGGACATCGTTGGACACCGTTGGACACCGTTGGACACCGTTGGACACCGTTGGACATCGTTGGACACCGTGGGACAACGTGGGACAACGTGGGACAACGTGGGAAACCATGGAACAACGTGGGACAACGTGGGACACCGTTGGACATCGTTGGACATCGTTGGACACCGTGGGACAACGTGGGACAACGTGGGAAAACGTGGGACAACGTGGGACACCGTTGGACATCGCTGGACACCGTTGGACATCGTTGGACACCGTGGGACAACGTGGGACAACGTGGGACAACGTGGGACAACGTGGGACAACGTGGGACAACGTGGGACAACGTGGGACAACGTGGGACAACGTGGGACAACGTGGGACATCGTGGGACAACGTGGGACAACGTGGGACAACGTGGGACAACGTGGGACATCGTTGGACACCGTGGGACACCGTGGGACAACGTGGGACAACGTGGGACAACGTGGGACAACGTGGGACAACGTGGGACAACGTGGGACAACGTGGGACAACGTGGGACATCGTTGGACATCGTGGGACACCGTTGGACATCGTGGGACACCGTTGGACATCGTTGGACACCGTGGGACAACGTGGGACAACGTGGGACAACGTGGGACACCGTTGGACATCGTTGGACACCGTTGGACATCGTTGGACACCGTGGGACACCGTTGGTCACCGTTGGACACCGTTGGACACCGTTGGACACCGTTGGACACCGTTGGACATCGTTGGACACCGTGGGACAACGTGGGACAACGTGGGACAACGTGGGACACCGTTGGACACCGTGGGACACCGTTGGACAACGTGGGACAACGTGGGACAACGTGGGACAACGTGGGACAACGTGGGACACCGTTGGACACCGTGGGACACCGTTGGACACCGTTGGACATCGTTGGACACCGTGGGACAACGTGGGACAACGTGGGACAACGTGGGACAACGTGGGACAACGTGGGACACCGTTGGACATCGTTGGACACCGTGGGACACCGTGGGACAACGTGGGACACCGTTGGACACCGTTGGACATCGTTGGACACCGGTGGACACCGTGGGACAACGTGGGACAACGTGGGAAACCATGGAACAACGTGGGACAACGTGGGACAACGTGGGACAACGTGGGACAACGGGGGACAACGCGGGACAACGTGGGACAACGTGGGACAACGTGGGACAACGTGGGACAACGTGGGACAACGTGGGACACCGTGGGACACCGTTGGACACCGTTGGACACCGTTGGACATCGTTGGACACCGTGGGACAACGTGGGACACCGTTGGACACCGCGGGACAACGTGGGACAACGTGGGACAACGTGGGACAACGTGGGACAACGTGGGACAACGTGGGACAACGTGGGACAACGTGGGACACCGTTGGACATCGTTGGACAACGTGGGACATCGTGGGACAACGTGGGACAACGTGGGACAACGTGGGACAACGTGGGACACCGTTGGACACCGTTGGACACCGTTGGACACCGTTGGACATCGTTGGACACCGTGGGACAACGTGGGACAACGTGGGACAACGTGGGAAACCATGGAACAACGTGGGACAACGTGGGACACCGTTGGACATCGTTGGACATCGTTGGACACCGTGGGACAACGTGGGACAACGTGGGAAAACGTGGGACAACGTAGGACACCGTTGGACATCGCTGGACACCGTTGGACATCGTTGGACACCGTGGGACAACGTGGGACAACGTGGGACAACGTGGGACAACGTGGGACAACGTGGGACAACGTGGGACAACGTGGGACAACGTGGGACAACGTGGGACAACGTGGGACAACGTGGGACAACGTGGGACAACGTGGGACATCGTGGGACAACGTGGGACAACGTGGGACAACGTGGGACAACGTGGGACATCGTTGGACACCGTTGGACACCGTGGGACAACGTGGGACAACGTGGGACAACGTGGGACAACGTGGGACAACGTGGGACAACGTGGGACAACGTGGGACAACGTGGGACAACGTGGGACAACGTGGGACAACGTGGGACATCGTGGGACAACGTGGGACAACGTGGGACAACGTGGGACAACGTGGGACAACGTGGGACACCGTTGGACATCGTTGGACACCGTGGGACAACGTGGGACAACGTGGGACAACGTGGGACACCGTTGGACACCGTTGGACACCGTTGGACACCGTTGGACATCGTTGGACACCGTGGGACAACGTGGGACAACGTGGGACAACGTGGGAAACCATGGAACAACGTGGGACAACGTGGGACACCGTTGGACATCGTTGGACAACGTGGGACAACGTGGGACAACGTGGGACAACGTGGGACAACGTGGGACAACGTGGGACACCGTTGGACACCGTGGGACACCGTTGGACACCGTTGGACATCGTTGGACACCGTGGGACAACGTGGGACAACGTGGGACAACGTGGGACAACGTGGGACAACGTGGGACACCGTTGGACAACGTGGGACACCGTTGGACATCGTTGGACACCGTGGGACAACGTGGGACAACGTGGGACCACGTGGGACAACGTGGGACAACGTGGGATAACGTGGGACAACGTGGGACAACGTGGGACAACGTGGGACAACGTGGGACATCGTGGGACAACGTGGGACAACGTGGGACAACGTGGGACAACGTGGGACAACGTGGACACCGTTGGACATCGTTGGACACCGTGGGACACCGTGGGACAACGTGGGACAACGTGGGACAACGTGGGACAACGTGGGACAACGTGGGAAACCATGGAACAACGTGGGACAACGTGGGACATCGTGGGACAACGTGGGACAACGTGGGACAACGTGGGACATCGTGGGACAACGTGGGACATCGTGGGACAACGTGGGACAACGTGGGACAACGTGGGACAACGTGGGACAACGTGGGACACCGTTGGACATCGTTGGACAACGTGGGACATCGTGGGACAACGTGGGACAACGTGGGACAACGTGGGACAACGTGGGACAACGTGGGACACCGTTGGACACCGTTGGACACCGTTGGACACCGTTGGACATCGTGGGACAACGTGGGACAACGTGGGACAACGTGGGACAACGTGGGACACCGTTGGACACCGTTGGACACCGTTGGACACCGTTGGACATCGTTGGACACCGTGGGACAACGTGGGACAACGTGGGACAACGTGGGAAACCATGGAACAACGTGGGACAACGTGGGACACCGTTGGACATCGTTGGACATCGTTGGACACCGTGGGACAACGTGGGACAACGTGGGAAAACGTGGGACAACGTGGGACACCGTTGGACATCGCTGGACACCGTTGGACATCGTTGGACACCGTGGGACAACGTGGGACAACGTGGGACAACGTGGGACAACGTGGGACAACGTGGGACAACGTGGGACAACGTGGGACAACGTGGGACAACGTGGGACAACGTGGGACATCGTGGGACAACGTGGGACAACGTGGGACAACGTGGGACAACGTGGGACATCGTTGGACACCGTTGGACACCGTGGGACAACGTGGGACAACGTGGGACAAAGTGGGACAACGTGGGACAACGTGGGACAACGTGGGACAACGTGGGACAACGTGGGACATCGTTGGACATCGTGGGACACCGTTGGACATCGTTGGACACCGTTGGACATCGTTGGACACCGTGGGACAACGTGGGACAACGTGGGACAACGTGGGACACCGTTGGACATCGTTGGACACCGTTGGACATCGTTGGACACCGTGGGACACCGTTGGTCACCGTTGGACACCGTTGGACACCGTTGGACACCGTTGGACACCGTTGGACAACGTTGGACACCGTGGGACAACGTGGGACAACGTGGGACAACGTGGGACACCGTTGGACACCGTGGGACACCGTTGGACAACGTGGGACAACGTGGGACAACGTGGGACAACGTGGGACAACGTGGGACACCGTTGGACACCGTGGGACACCGTTGGACACCGTTGGACATCGTTGGACACCGTGGGACAACGTGGGACAACGTGGGACAACGTGGGACAACGTGGGACAACGTGGGACACCGTTGGACATCGTTGGACACCGTGGGACACCGTGGGACAACGTGGGACACCGTTGGACACCGTTGGACATCGTTGGACACCGGTGGACACCGTGGGACAACGTGGGACAACGTGGGAAACCATGGAACAACGTGGGACAACGTGGGACAACGTGGGACAACGTGGGACAACGGGGGACAACGCGGGACAACGTGGGACAACGTGGGACAACGTGGGACAACGTGGGACAACGTGGGACAACGTGGGACACCGTGGGACACCGTTGGACACCGTTGGACACCGTTGGACATCGTTGGACACCGTGGGACAACGTGGGACACCGTTGGACACCGTGGGACAACGTGGGACAACGTGGGACAACGTGGGACAAAGTGGGACAACGTGGGACAACGTGGGACAACGTGGGACAACGTGGGACACCGTTGGACATCGTTGGACAACGTGGGACATCGTGGGACAACGTGGGACAACGTGGGACAACGTGGGACAACGTGGGACACCGTTGGACACCGTGGGACACCGTTGGACACCGTTGGACATCGTTGGACACCGTGGGACAACGTGGGACAACGTGGGACAACGTGGGACACCATGGAACAACGTGGGACAACGTGGGACACCGTTGGACATCGTTGGACATCGTTGGACACCGTGGGACAACGTGGGACAACGTGGGAAAACGTGGGACAACGTAGGACACCGTTGGACATCGCTGGACACCGTTGGACATCGTTGGACACCGTGGGACAACGTGGGACAACGTGGGACAACGTGGGACAACGTGGGACAACGTGGGACAACGTGGGACAACGTGGGACAACGTGGGACAACGTGGGACAACGTGGGACAACGTGGGACAACGTGGGACAACGTGGGACAACGTGGGACATCGTGGGACAACGTGGGACAACGTGGGACAACGTGGGACAACGTGGGACATCGTTGGACACCGTTGGACACCGTGGGACAACGTGGGACAACGTGGGACAACGTGGGACAACGTGGGACAACGTGGGACAACGTGGGACAACGTGGGACAACGTGGGACAACGTGGGACAACGTGGGACAACGTGGGACAACGTGGGACAACGTGGGACAACGTGGGACATCGTGGGACAACGTGGGACAACGTGGGACAACGTGGGACAACGTGGGACAACGTGGGACACCGTTGGACATCGTTGGACACCGTGGGACAACGTGGGACAACGTGGGACAACGTGGGACACCGTTGGACACCGTTGGACACCGTTGGACACCGTTGGACATCGTTGGACACCGTGGGACAACGTGGGACAACGTGGGACAACGTGGGAAACCATGGAACAACGTGGGACAACGTGGGACACCGTTGGACATCGTTGGACAACGTGGGACAACGTGGGACAACGTGGGACAACGTGGGACAACGTGGGACATCGTGGGACAACGTGGGACATCGTGGGACAACGTGGGACAACGTGGGACAACGTGGGACAACGTGGGACAACGTGGGACACCGTTGGACATCGCTGGACACTGTGGGACACCGTGGGACAACGTGGGACAACGTGGGACAACGTGGGACAACGTGGGACAACGTGGGACAACGTGGGACACCGTTGGACATCGTTGGACACCGTGGGACAACGTGGGACAACGTGGGACAACGTGGGACACCGTTGGACACCGTTGGACACCGTTGGACACCGTTGGACATCGTTGGACACCGTGGGACAACGTGGGACAACGTGGGACAACGTGGGAAACCATGGAACAACGTGGGACAACGTGGGACACCGTTGGACATCGTTGGACAACGTGGGACAACGTGGGACAACGTGGGACAACGTGGGACAACGTGGGACAACGTGGGACAACGTGGGACAACGTGGGACAACGTGGGACACCGTTGGACACCGTGGGACACCGTTGGACACCGTTGGACATCGTTGGACACCGTGGGACAACGTGGGACAACGTGGGACAACGTGGGACAACGTGGGACAACGTGGTACAACGTGGGACAACGTGGGACAACGTGGGACAACGTGGGACAACGTGGGACATCGTGGGGCAACGTGGGACAACGTGGGACAACGTGGGACAACGTGGGACACCGTTGGACAACGTGGTACACCGTTGGACATCGTTGGACACCGTGGGACAACGTGGGACAACGTGGGACAACGTGGGAAACCATGGAACAACGTGGGACAACGTGGGACACCGTTGGACATCGTTGGACAACGTGGGACAACGTGGGACAACGTGGGACAACGTGGGACAACGTGGGACAACGTGGGACACCGTTGGACACCGTGGGACACCTTTGGACACCGTTGGACATCGTTGGACACCGTGGGACAACGTGGGACAACGTGGGACAACGTGGGACAACGTGGGACAACGTGGGACAACGTGGGACAACGTGGGACAACGTGGGACAACGTGGGACAACGTGGGACAACGTGGGACAACGTGGGACAACGTGGGACAACGTGGGACAACGTGGGACAACGTGGGACACCGTTGGACAACGTGGGACACCGTTGGACATCGTTGGACACCGTGGGACAACGTGGGACAACGTGGGACAACGTGGGACAACGTGGGACAACGTGGGACACCGTTGGACATCGTTGGACATCGTTGGACATCGTGGGACACCGTTGGACATCGTTGGACATCGTTGGACACCGTTGGACACCGTTGGACAACGTGGGACATCGTGGGACAACGTGGGACAACGTGGGACAACGTGGGACAACGTGGGACACCGTTGGACACCGTGGGACACCGTTGGACACCGTTGGACACCGTTGGACATCGTTGGACATCGTTGGACATCGTGGGACACCGTTGGACATCGTTGGACATCGTTGGACACCGTTGGACATCGTTGGACACCGTTGGACATCGTTGGACATCGTTGGACATCGTGGGACACCGTTGGACATCGTTGGACATCGTTGGACACCGTTGGACATCGTTGGACATCGTTGGACATCGTTGGACACCGTTGGACACCGTTGGACACCGTTGGACATCGTTGGACACCGTGGGACAACGTGGGACAACGTGGGACAACGTGGGACAACGTGGGACAACGTGGGACATCGTGGGACAACGTGGGACAACGTGGGACAACGTGGGACAACGTGGGACAACGTGGGACAACGTGGGACAACGTGGGACACCCTTGGACACCGTGGGACACCGTTGGACACCGTTGGACATCGTTGGACACCGTGGGACAACGTGGGACAACGTGGGACAACGTGGGACAACGTGGGACATCGTGGGACAACGTGGGACAACGTGGGACAACGTGGGACAACGTGGGACATCGTGGGACAACGTGGGACAACGTGGGACAACGTGGGACATCGTGGGACAACGTGGGACAACGTGGGACAACGTGGGACAACGTGGGACAACGTGGGACACCGTTGGACACCGTTGGACACCGTTGGACACCGTTGGACATCGTTGGACACCGTGGGACAACGTGGGACAACGTGGGACAACGTGGGAAACCATGGAACAACGTGGGACAACGTGGGACACCGTTGGACATCGTTGGACATCGTTGGACACCGTGGGACAACGTGGGTCAACGTGGGACAACGTGGGACAACGTCGGACAACGTGGGACAACGTGGGACATCGTGGGACAACGTGGGACAACGTGGGACAACGTGGGACAACGTGGGACAACGTGGGACACCGTTGGACACCGTGGGACACCGTTGGACACCGTTGGACATCGTTGGACACCGTGGGACAACGTGGGACAACGTGGGACAACGTGGGACAACGTGGGACATCGTGGGACAACGTGGGACAACGTGGGACAACGTGGGACAACGTGGGACATCGTGGGACAACGTGGGACAACGTGGGACAACGTGGGACATCGTGGGACAACGTGGGACAACGTGGGACAACGTGGGACAACGTGGGACACCGTTGGACACCGTTGGACACCGTTGGACACCGTTGGACATCGTTGGACACCGTGGGACAACGTGGGACAACGTGGGACAACGTGGGAAACCATGGAACAACGTGGGACAACGTGGGACACCGTTGGACATCGTTGGACATCGTTGGACACCGTGGGACAACGTGGGACAACGTGGGACAACGTGGGACAACGTGGGACAACGTGGGACAACGTGGGACAACGTGGGACAACGTGGGACAACGTGGGACAACGTGGGACAACGTGGGACAACGTGGGACAACGTGGGACAACGTGGCACAACGTGGGACAACGTGGGACACCGTTGGACATCGTTGGACAACGTGGGACAACGTGGGACAACGTGGGACAACGTGGGACAACGTGGGACAACGTGGGACAACGTGGGACAACGTGGGACAACGTGGGACAACGTGGGACACCGTTGGACACCGTTGGACATCGTTGGACACCGTGGGACAACGTGGGACAACGTGGGACAACGTGGGACAACGTGGGACAACGTGGGACAACGTCGAACAACGTGGGACAACGTGGGACAACGTGGGACAACGTGGGACATCGTGGAACAACGTGGGACAACGTGGGACAACGTGGGACAACGTGGGACATCGTGGGACAACGTGGGACAACGTGGGACAACGTGGGACACCGTTGGACACCGTTGGACACCGTTGGACACCGTTGGACATCGTTGGACACCGTGGGACAACGTGGGACAACGTGGGACAACGTGGGAAACCATGGAACAACGTGGGACAACGTGGGACACCGTTGGACATCGTTGGACATCGTTGGACACCGTGGGACAACGTGGGACAACGTGGGAAAACGTGGGACAACGTGGGACACCGTTGGACATCGCTGGACACCGTTGGACATCGTTGGACACCGTGGGACAACGTGGGACAACGTGGGACAACGTGGGACAACGTGGGACAACGTGGGACAACGTGGGACAACGTGGGACAACGTGGGACAACGTGGGACAACGTGGGACACCGTTGGACATCGTTGGACACCGTGGGACAACGTGGGACAACGTGGGACAACGTGGGACACCGTTGGACACCGTTGGACACCGTTGGACACCGTTGGACACCGTTGGACATCGTTGGACACCGTGGGACAACGTGGGACAACGTGGGACAACGTGGGAAACCATGGAACAACGTGGGACAACGTGCGACACCGTTGGACATCGTTGGACAACGTGGGACAACGTGGGACAACGTGGGACAACGTGGGACAACGTGGGACAACGTGGGACAACGTGGGACACCGTTGGACACCGTGGGACACCGTTGGACACCGTTGGACATCGTTGGACACCGTGGGACAACGTGGGACAACGTGCTACAACGTGGGACAACGTGGGACAACGTGGGACAACGTGGGACAACGTGGGACATCGTGGGACAACGTGGGACAACGTGGGACAACGTGGGACAACGTGGGACACCGTTGGACAACGTGGGACACCGTTGGACATCGTTGGACACCGTGGGACAACGTGGGACAACGTGGGACAACGTGGGACATCGTGGGACAACGTGGGACAACGTGGGACAACGCGGGACAACGTGGGACAACGTGGGACACCGTTGGACACCGTTGGACACCGTTGGACACCGTTGGACATCGTTGGACACCGTGGGACAACGTGGGACAACGTGGGACAACGTGGGAAACCATGGAACAACGTGGGACAACGTGGGACACCGTTGGACATCGTTGGACATCGTTGGACACCGTGGGACAACGTGGGACAACGTGGGAAAACGTGGGACAACGTGGGACACCGTTGGACATCGCTGGACACCGTTGGACATCGTTGGACACCGTGGGACAACGTGGGACAACGTGGGACAACGTGGGACAACGTGGGACAACGTGGGACAACGTGGGACAACGTGGGACAACGTGGGACAACGTGGGACAACGTGGGACAACGTGGGACATCGTGGGACAACGTGGGACAACGTGGGACAACGTGGGACAACGTGGGACATCGTTAGACACCGTTGGACACCGTGGGACAACGTGGGACAACGTGGGACAACGTGGGACAACGTGGGACAACGTGGGACAACGTGGGACAACGTGGGACAACGTGGGACAACGTGGGACACCGTTGGACATCGTTGGACACCGTGGGACAACGTGGGACAACGTGGGACAACGTGGGACACCGTTGGACACCGTTGGACACCGTTGGACACCGTTGGACATCGTTGGACACCGTGGGACAACGTGGGACAACGTGGGACAACGTGGGAAACCATGGAACAACGTGGGAAAACGTGGGACACCGTTGGACATCGTTGGACAACGTGGGACAACGTGGGACAACGTGGGACAACGTGGGACAACGTGGGACAACGTGGGACATCGTGGGACAACGTGGGACAACGTGGGACAACGTGGGACAACGTGGGACATCGTTGGACACCGTTGGACACCGTGGGACAACGTGGGACAACGTGGGACAACGTGGGACAACGTGGGACAACGTGGGACAACGTGGGACAACGTGGGACAACGTGGGACAACGTGGGACAACGTGGGACAACGTGGGACAACGTGGGACAACGTGGGACAACGTGGGACAACGTGGGAGAACGTGGGACATCGTGGGACAACGTGGGACAACGTGGGACAACGTGGGACAACGTGGGACAACGTGGGACTCCGTTGGACATCGTTGGACACCGTGGGACACCGTTGGACATCGTTGGACACCGTGGGACAACGTGGGACAACGTGGGACAACGTGGGAAACCATGGAACAACGTGGGAAAACGTGGGACACCGTTGGACATCGTTGGACAACGTGGGACAACGTGGGACAACGTGGGACAACGTGGGACAACGTGGGACAACGTGGGACAACGTGGGACAACGTGGGACAACGTGGGACACCGTTGGACATCGTTGGACATCGTTGGACATCGTGGGACACCGTTGGACATCGTTGGACATCGTTGGACACCGTTGGACACCGTTGGACAACGTGGGACATCGTGGGACAACGTGGGACAACGTGGGACAACGTGGGACAACGTGGGACACCGTTGGACACCGTGGGACACCGTTGGACACCGTTGGACACCGTTGGACATCGTTGGACATCGTTGGACATCGTGGGACACCGTTGGACATCGTTGGACATCGTTGGACATCGTTGGACACCGTTGGACATCGTTGGACATCGTTGGACATCGTTGGACACCGTTGGACACCGTTGGACACCGTTGGACATCGTTGGACACCGTGGGACAACGTGGGACAACGTGGGACAACGTGGGACAACGTGGGACATCGTGGGACAACGTGGGACAACGTGGGACAACGTGGGACAACGTGGGACAACGTGGGACACCGTTGGACACCGTGGGACACCGTTGGACACCGTTGGACATCGTTGGACACCGTGGGACAACGTGGGACAACGTGGGACAACGTGGGACATCGTGGGACAACGTGGGACAACGTGGGACAACGTGGGACAACGTGGGACATCGTGGGACAACGTGGGACAACGTGGGACATCGTTGGACACCGTGGGACAACGTGGGACAACGTGGGACAACGTGGGAAACCATGGAACAACGTGGGACAACGTGGGACATCGTTGGACATCGTTGGACACCGTGGGACAACGTGGGACAACGTGGGACAACGTGGGACAACGTCGGACAACGTGGGACAACGTGGGACAACGTGGGACAACGTGGGACAACGTGGGACAACGTGGGACACCGTTGGACATCGTTGGACAACGTGGGACAACGTGGGACAACGTGGGACAACGTGGGACAACGTGGGACAACGTGGGACACCGTTGGACACCGTGGGACACCGTTGGACACCGTTGGACATCGTTGGACACCGTGGGACAACGTGGGACAACGCGGGACAACGTGGGACAACGTGGGACACCGTTGGACACCGTGGGACACCGTTGGACACCGTTGGACATCGTTGGACACCGTGGGACAACGTGGGACAACGTGGGACAACGTGGGACAACGTGGGACAACGTGGGACACCGTTGGACAACGTGGGACAACGTGGGACATCGTTGGACACCGTGGGACAACGTGGGACAACGTGGGACAACGTGGGACAACGTGGGAAAACGTGGGACAACGTGGGACAACGTGGGACAACGTGGGACACCGTTGGACACCGTGGGACACCGTTGGACACCGTTGGACATCGTTGGACACCGTGGGACAACGTGGGACAACGTGGGACAACGTGGGACAACGTGGGACATCGTGGGACAACGTGGGACAACGTGGGACAACGTGGGACAACGTGGGACATCGTGGGACAACGTGGGACAACGTGGGACAACGTGGGACATCGTGGGACAACGTGGGACAACGTGGGACACCGTTGGACACCGTTGGACACCGTTGGACACCGTTGGACATCGTTGGACACCGTGGGACAACGTGGGACAACGTGGGACAACGTGGGAAACCATGGAACAACGTGGGACAACGTGGGACACCGTTGGACATCGTTGGACATCGTTGGACACCGTGGGACAACGTGGGACAACGTGGGACAACGTGGGACAACGTGGGACAACGTGGGACAACGTGGGACAACGTGGGACAACGTGGGACAACGTGGGACAACGTGGGACAACGTGGGACAACGTGGGACA